>NC_092251.1:11872500-11970000 GCF_036320965.1 Panulirus ornatus
TGATATAATCAATAAAGATTCACATCAGGTATTAGATATCTCTCAACAATAATATGTACAATATATTTATATAAAGACAACACAGGGTCATTAACGATTCAACGAGTAATAGACATGTATATTTCTCAAGTCTATGGCTGGCCGATAGATAGTCAATCTTGGGGGCTCTGAAATATCAAGCTGTGTGGAAGGTACACTAGGATGACATTGGTAGTGATTATCTATCTATTGCTGAATGTTACTGAAAGTTCAGATGTTTGTGTCGGACACTCGATAAACTTTAGAAATCACAGCACGACCAAAGTATATAGATCACGCCGCAGTTGTTTTCAATATCAGTATTACAGAATGAGGCAGACACAGACCGAGACCCCACCGATCAATCGTCCTCAGTTCACCTGGTCACCAGATCCATTTCGCTCCTCCCCGCCACAACAACCTTTGACGATGCAAGGCTTCCCAGGCTCAGTCATCTATAAAGCGTTTTCTTAAAGATGCTTCGTCCACTACTGGACCTCACCGAGTGAGGGGAGAGAGAGAGAGAGAGAGAGAGAGAGAGAGAGAGAGAGAGAGAGAGAGAGAGAGAGAGAGAGAGAGAGAGAGAGAGAGTAGCGGAACTAAAACTGATTTGATGTAATGGATCGAAGACCAAAGCTCCGATTACAGCTCCGCTAACTTTAACAGGAGCTCTTCACTCAAAGTGCTAACCCAGTTTTCACACAAGGTGGCAATCCAATCATCACACAAGGTGGCAACCCAATCATCACACAAGGTGGCAACCCAATCATCACACAAGGTGGCAACCCAATCATCACACAAGGTGGCAACCCAATCATCACACAAAATTATATGTGTTTTGACTCAAGAAGTACCGCTAAGGTTCGGCACAGCGAATGCCATCTTTTGGAAGGCAATTCAGTGATGAGAGTCGACTAAAAAGCCCTCAATTGCATGAGGAAGTTGAGCTCGCAAGCATTTGTACATAACTTTGTAGCTATGTACCATGTCCTCTCTTCTATGTATGTACATGCAGACATATCCCAGCTTGAGCCAGATACCTATCTACTGACCAACCTCGAGTTTATGGGGAAGAAGAACACCTGGAGTGGGTATGTGCCGACTGCCGCTTCTAGGGTTCGAACCCATACAGGCCCAGTTCTTAGAGGGCCTGTGTTGACTCACTGGCAGTAACGCCAACTGCTACACCCTGGAAGCTTACTGTATGGGGACAGAGTTTCAACCAGTAGGGCCCCATCTCGTCTGTTTTGTGTGCAAGTGTGTGTGATCATCATTTCTGATCACTATTTGGTCTCATAGCGAGATGAATGTTTGGTCTTGCAGCAAGACGAGTGCTTGGTCTCTCAGGGAGACGAGTGTTTGGTCTCGCAGGGAGACTAGTGTTTGGTCTCGCAGGAAGACGAGTGTTTGGTCTTGCAGGGAGACGCGTGTTTGGTCTCGCAGGGGGACGAGTGTTTGGTCTTGCAGGGAGACGAGTGTTTGGTCTTGCAGGGAGACGCGTGTTTGGTCTTGCAGGGAGACGCGTGTTTGGTCTCGCAGGGAGACTAGTGTTTGGTCTCGCAGGGAGACGAGTGTTTGGTCTCGCAGGGACACGCGTGTTTGGTCTCGCAGGGGGACGCGTGTTTGGTCTCGCAGGGAGACGAGTGTTTGGTCTCGCAGGGAGACTAGTGTTTGGTCTCTCAGGGAGACGAGTGCTTGGTCTCGCAGGGAGACTAGTGTTTGGTCTCGCAGAGAGACCGAGAGTTTGGTCTCGTAGCAAGACTGGCGACACCCGACCCTCTGATCGCGTGTCAGGAGGCAATTGTAGTATTTCTTTCACTTCGGTGATCATCTTAATAACCATGAGGATGTGATGCAAATAAAGGTGTGACACAGGAGGGGCCGGCCAGGCGGAGATGTGGCACTGGTATACACCAAAAGAGAGAGAGAGAGAGAGAGAGAGAGAGAGAGAGAGAGAGAGAGAGAGAGAGAGAGAGAGAGAGAGAGAGAGAGAGAGAGAGAGAGAGAGACGCAGCTTTAAGGACCATCGCATAAAGTATCGACGAGGATCAAATACCTTCAAAACCTGCCAGGAGACACACATCCTACACCTCTCCACAACATCCTATGAAACAGATATCTCTGCTGGGGCAAACACGCTCCTCCTCCTCCAGCTATCGGCTCCCCAAAAAGAAATTTTTAACCAATATACAAAGACGAGAAAATGGCTCGAAATTCATCGACCTCAAAGGGCTCGTGTCCGGGAGGCCAGACAAGCCTCATATTCAAAATTCAGAACCCAAATCCCGAGCTGAACAAGTGGTAGTGTGGCCTGTTACTAAAAACCCCAGTGGCTACCTCCACACTGCATGGTATTGCTGGGTTGTTCTAGGCAACGCGCCGTGTCTCAAGATAACTCCCAAAAGTGATAGCGTTAATCCAGGAACACCTTCATCCAAGCGTCATATGGGTTGGTATAAGATCTCCCTCAGATCTCCTCATCAATGGCAGGTCTTAGTTTCGCAATATCCACGAACTGACGCGAGCGTAGTTCACGACCTCGAGGTGTGGTAGCAACGACCCGTGCCGTATTATTGATACGGCCAGAGGAGGAGCTGTCGATCCAGCGACCTCGCTCGCCCACATCAAGGCACCGGCAGCGCCCCAT
This sequence comes from Panulirus ornatus, assembly GCF_036320965.1. Taxonomy (NCBI): domain Eukaryota; kingdom Metazoa; phylum Arthropoda; class Malacostraca; order Decapoda; family Palinuridae; genus Panulirus; species Panulirus ornatus. The sequence continues at coordinate 11,875,166 of NC_092251.1, forward strand.
TAGTATCTACAATGGTCTTAAATGAACGGGAAAAGTGGTGGGCCAACTCGCTTCGACTGTTCACGATTATAGCCACCCATTATACGATGATTATGCCTGTGTAATTTCACCGACTCTTGCAGAATTTAAGGTAATTATTCGGTTAAGGGCATTCTGGGTCTTGTTATTATGACGCTGATTAAGGGCTGCATAAAAGTGTGTAGCACAATTATGATGATGGTGGTGTGTATCAATCTCTCGTTTTCTATTCGGGGGGATAACTCTCTCAGTCGTCCCAGATATCTTAACGCCTTCCAGTGATCATATTAGTTCGCTTATAAGGTAGAGTGAGAGGTTCTTAGACAAGGCTGGACTCCCATACTACAGCCAAGGAAAAGACGACTTTTCACTCGCAGGCGGAGCCTACTGATGATGTACATTATATATATATATATATATATATATATATATATATATATATATATATATATATATATATATATATATATATGTATATATATATATATATATATATGGATATATATATATATATATATATATATATATATATATATTTTTTTTTTCTTTTTCTTTTTCAAACTATTCGCCATTTCCCGCGTTAGCGAGGTAGCGCTAAGAACAGAGAACTGGGCCTTTTTGGAATATCCTCAACTGGCCCCCTCTCTGTTCCTTCTTTTGGAAAATTAAAAAAAAACGAGAGGGGAGGATTTCCAGCCCCCCGCTCCCTCCCCTTTTAGTCGCCTTCTACGACACGCAGGGAATACGTGGGAAGTATTCTTTCTCCCCTATCCCCAGGGATAATATATATATATATATATATATATATATATATATATATATATATATATATATATATATATATATATATATATATATATATATATATATATATATATATATATATATATATATATATATATATATATATATATGGATATATATATATATATATGTATATATATATATATATATATATATATATATATATATATATATATATATATATATATATATATATATATATATATATATATATATATATATATATATATTGGAAAGGATCACAATTTTGTTCTTGATCAAGATATTCCTATGAGTCCACGGGGAAAATGAAACACAAAAAGTTCCCAAGTGCACTTTCGTGTAATAATCACATCATCAGGGGAGACACAAGAGAGAAATATAACAATCAGTTGATATACATTGAAGAGACTAAGCTAGGACGCCATTTGGTAAACCCCTTTGTAGACCCCGTTGTTCATGAATGTAAGACGAAGGGTATTCGATTACTTGTAACTGAATAGTTATTTCCCTGTTTGGGGCGATCATAGTCCTGCGTTTAGGGTTTACGACTACCACGCAAAACGTCCGGAGTTCGAATCCTAGCTGTTGGAGGGTATGATGTGTTCTGTGAAAGTATGCGTTCATATGCACAATATTCGTGTGTGTGTGTGTATATATATATATATATATATATATATATATATATATATATATATATATATATATATATATATATATATATATATATATATATATATATATATATATATGTAAAGAATAGCGACTCCGCTTCTTTCTCTGCCTCCCAAGAAACAGGAGAGTTTTCTCTAAAATTTCTCTCTGTCGCGTCATTTGTAAAGGTTACGTAGACATATATCAAGAAGATCACTTGGAACGAGGTTACAGTAAAGATGCTAACCTTGTTACTGTCCCCGAGTTCATCATTCTTGCACCGAGTCATCTATCTGGCATGTCTTGTCTTCATTCAAGGTCAGCAGCCACATCAAACCCGTCCCTGAAGGTTTGTTTTTCAAGTCCTAACCTTTCATCTCGAGCTGGCGTGTCTCTCACGCTGGCTCTAATATTCACCTCCTTCGATCTTTTCCAGTCTGGTTCTTGTCAGGGTGTCTTGCAAGGACGGCGCCCAAGGAGGTCCTCCTGTAGCTTTCGCCCAAAGGACTCCATCCAGTCGGCAGATTCTGGGCTACAGACTCGGGGTTCTCGAAGACCACAAGCTTGAATTAGTCTCTCGTGGACGTACCTTAAGAGTCTCCTGTGGAGTTACTCTACGAGTCTTGTCTACTCTGTGTGTGTGTGTGTGTGTGTGTGCATTACCATCAGTATGTATGAGACATGGGTGACTATGCCTTGCTAAATGTACTTACTCACACATATAAAAGGCAGCGTCTTCTGCAGTGACGGCTCGGCCAGTATACTGCCACAGGAGGAGGAGGTGTGGAGTCGATCTCTGTTATATATCTCTATACCCAAGAACTTAACCTTTGGTATCTTTAACTGTTGCGTTATGGTGCCCTGAGACGGAACAAGAAAATTAATGGCATAACCATAGCCCTCTCTCTCTCTCTCTCTCTCTCTCTCTCTCTCTCTCTCTCTCTCTCTCTCTCTCTCTCTCTCTCTCTCTCTCTCTCTCTCTCTCTCTCTCTCTCTCTCTCTCTCTCTCTGTGACTGACTGCCTGACTGACTGACGTAGGAGTGAAGACTGTTCATGGCCACTTGAGTAATTCGTGGATCCTCGTCCATCGATTTCGTCTGCAGGTGAGCGTCGCGACGTATCCGTGCGTCTTGTCTTGGAGGAGGACACATGGCATCTAGCCAATGAATTTTAATACGACATTTTCCCGACATTGTGCGACTTTACAGGACTTCTCTTCAGGTTTAACAAAGGTCAAGCGCTGTTGCTCAGGCACCTATACCATCTACTTTTCGATCAGTTTTGGTCCAAGCGTAATGTGGGGATGAATACGACAGTATGAGCCGTCTACTGAAGCTGATGGACTTAAGCTTTCGGCATGATCTTAAACCTGTCTGTATCGTATTCAAATTCATCCACGTGCCGTCACTGGCATGCTCTTTTGCACATATGTGAATAGACTCAATTGCACACACATAGACACGCATTCATACACCACATCTTTGTCATAGCAGTCGACTTGACATGGTCGAAAACACGTGTATGTTGTGGCCAACACCAATGGAAAGATGAGATAATGGGTTTGAAAGAAATGTACAGCAGGGATATACTCGGAGATCCTGGGGTGGTTATAGACCCGAACTGTTTAAATCAGAAAGGTTATCTAAGGTAGGAAGAATATTCCACAGCCTCGCCTTACGAGGGAAGAATGTATTATAGCGGTCTATCCTCGTGTGGCTGGCGTCCACACAAAAACTATGGGAAGAAAAGAGCCAGTCGCGTGCCGAGGGCTTGGCTCTTAAGAAATGGAACAAACGCAGACAGCTCACGAGAGGGAAGCAACATCACGGCGGACGGAGGAAAAAAATGGTTGAAAGGAAGTGATAGCAGGAGAGTTAAGAAGATACAGGGTTTTCATGTTAGTCAACACGGCAAGGGCAACTGAATGCCCTTATCAAGGTCATGTCATGAACTATACGCACACACACACACACACACACACACACATATATATATATATATATATATATATATATATATATATATATATATATATATATATATATATATGAACGATGATCACGGGTAGAGTTAGCACCATAAAGACATTATTAGTGAACTGAGAGAAGGAATCAAGATTCTAAGTATTCAAGAAAAAGGCAGTTGAATAGAATTTCGAAGATGATGGAGAGCGAAGAGGTGAGAGCAATGGAGCGATTACTCAAAAGAGATAGAATTGTCTCACTCTTTCTTTTGCACTGCCTTGAACAAAGGCAAAAACTTCTGAGAAGAAGAGGAAAGTTTGTATGTCTAGACAGACTCAAAATATGCGAACAAGAACCAGAGTTAAGACAGAGGTACCTTCATTTAAGACGAGGAGTTTATATGAGGAGAATGCAGGAGACGACGAAGAAAGATCAGTAGAAACAGGTAACGAGTGAGAAATTGGTGTCGAATCATTCAAAATAGAGTTAGAGGGAAATGAAAGGGACTGAGTAAAGCGGCTTCATCAGCTTGAAAACCTACCATAATCAAGCTTTCCTGGAAAAGGGGAAAGATTGAATTACTGTTTTGAAGATGCTTTCAGCTTAAGACTAGGTATATTGATCAATCAAAGAGGACAGATTAGCACACTTTCTGTTTATGAAAACGTACTCGATTTAACGAATAGTAGCCTTGCAATTACTCTAAGTAAAATTCAATATGTAGGAATGAGCTAAAGTAGGACCAATGGGTTTCATGATCTTATACTCTATGTCTCTGATACCTCAAGCACGAAAGCAAGGACGATCAAACTGTAATCAAGGGATACAAAAGTTTTTAGCATCTTAACAAAGAGGATGCAGGTTCCGTTCCAGCCCAGAATACCAGCCAAGATGGTCAGCTCAGCTGATGGTATCCCGACCGATGAACCGGTTCGAATCCCATGTGGAAAGCGATCACAACATACCGTGCCAGTGAGACCACTGAAGCCTCCCAGAGTCCCAAGGTTTGCATCTTGTTAGAAGGGTTTGGGTCGTATGTACCCAAAGGAAACGGGTAGAGAGATAAGATAGTGCTTGTGGTAGACCTTAATGGGGAAAGAAATGATGTATCTATAGTGTAAGGATTCTGAAAAAAAGGGTGAGAGAATTCTTGTGGCGAATCGAAACTTATTCATTGCTCCAGATCGTTCAGGAGAGAGAAGTAAAAGGCCCTCGACTCCATTAGGTTCATTCCAAGCAGAGCTAATCTGATGATGTTTGTGGTGAACATAGAAAATCCCCTTCTTAGAAGACCTCAGTGCATGGATGTGAGGAGAGCAGCGCCTCGTGGCAAGATGTCAAATATTTGAGGAGCTGTACAGACTTTGGAAGAACTTAAGAGGTGGGGAGAGACGTGCAAAACATAAAATGAAAACTTCAGAATGTACATCAACTTTTAAGCCAGATGGCACTAAAACTGGCGGACTTAAGATTCATGAGGCGAGAAAAAAAAAGAATGGTATTTTTGTTCTACATCGGTTTCAGACACTACGCATAACTGAGAACAGGAGAGGCGAGTGTGGAAAGCTTTGGTGTCAAAGAGATCAGGTGAGTTGAAAGACTGTGTTCCATAATGGGAGGTCGGATCTGAACGCTAACCACTATACCACAGCGGTCCATGTGTGTGTGTATGTGTGTGTGTGTGTGTGTGTGTGTGTGTGTGTGTGTGTGTGTGTGTGTGTGTGTCAACCATCTCCTCTCGTCCTAGCATTCACGCAACCCCTAACCATCTTTTTTTTTCACCTCCTGGATTGATTAAGTCAGACAACGTCTCCCCCTCAGAGTGAGCAACGTTGGCCAAACAACTGAAGAAACTCAGGAGACTCACAAGAGCGACTGTTGACTTGGTACATAACGGCCCCTCACACCCCCACACCACACACACACACACACACACACACACACACACACACACACACACACACACACACACACACCGGAGCTAAAAAACTCCATAACTTTCCTCCGGTTGGCATATTTTGTATAGACACCATTGGCTCGCCACAAGGTCCAATGAGGGACCCTGATGCTGGAGAGGCAATGAGTGTTAATTATACGGGTCACCTTCATCACCCCAGAGACCACGGGTGGGACGTCCACAGCAACGAACGGATCCTCATGACAGTGAGAAACGCTAGAGGAACAAAACGAGCAATGCTGCTCGTAGCAACAAAGCGACTGGAAAAAAGAAGTCACCTAATCTCAGGGTAAGAAATAAGGAAGGTAATGGCAGTAGTCATGATACTGAAATACAGGTAGTTATAACCCATTAGAATGAAGGATGGTCTGTTAGCTAAGGCCCATGATTATGACGGATGGTTTGTCATTAATCAGAGCGACAGAAAGGATTTAAGGGAGAGAGACCATTAATCATAGTCCTAGATTACACGAAGTGGTACGTCATCAAGAAAGTGTAAGGGATAATGGGTATCCCATTACATTATAGTGCATAGTTGTCCATTAGCCACAGTGGTGCAGGACAGGCATAACTGACTTCACCAACACCCCCATCATGACGACAATACGTAACTTATGCTCATTAATCAAGAGATCAACAGTTTTGAGTTGAATTCTTTCAATAATGAGGATAGACGGACGGCTTTCCCCCCCCCCAAGAGCCCTCCTAAGGGCCCCCCCGAAGAGGACCCCCCCAAAGTCTACGAAACTCCAAAATTCAAAGTAGAGGAACATCAACTTGGCCCAAACTTTCCCCCCTTGCATGACAAGGCTTGCTGATCCCTTGTGCTCGTATCTTCGCCCAAGTCACAACTCTCGAGCGAACGAGTTCGGCACGAGACTTCCTGGTGGTGTTTTCCACCCAAAAGGAACCGCCAGCCGGGGGGCCTAAGATTAGTTCGCGAAGAGTTGGGTCTGAAACCTTACGGTACACCCGCCAATTATCGTCCCTTCCTGTGAAGTATGAGATTCTCCGAGACTTTGGCGAATCAGATATTGAAAACTTTTTAAGGCAAGATTTTTTTTTTTCCCTTAATGGTGTGAGATGATGATCTCATTCGTTAACACAGTCTGAATGAGAGATGTTGTTGAAGGCTGAGTTCCAACTTACTGTAGCCAAAATATCCCATTTACTTTTGCCTCACCCGCATACACACACACACACACACACACACACACACACACACACACACACAATGGCCTCTGTTATCAACCATGGGTCAGCACGGGCTCACTCGTGGTCGGGCCACATTGGTCTCGAATCGAATCCTTGGTGCGGCTGTCGGCCCACTGACAGCCTAGATGTTCGTCCTTGCCTCGGGGCTGGTCGATGAATGGGTCGTTGGTCGAAGCTGGTGTATGTATGTGTGTGTGCGTGTGTGTGTGTGTGTGTGTGTGTGTGTGTGTGTCTGTGTGTGTGTGTGCAGTATAAACACATCGGAGTCAAGACATGATACAAGATTAAGAGACGGGACACCACGAGTTTAAAACTCTCCCCCGTAACACACACACACACACACACACACACACACACACATGCAGATGGACTGGTGGTGGAGGGGAAAGGCCTACAACTCAAGGATCAAATCAGCGAAAACGCGCCTGATAATTGCTAAAGTTGTGGAGACAAAACTTATTGGATCTCACTCGTTCTGCCTAGAGGGATACATGGTAGCCAGGAAGGAAGGAAGATGATAAAGGTGGAAGAGGAGAGGGATTGGTCCTCTTGATAAGAGGGGAGACTTGTATGTTACATGAGATGTCGGAAGATAAACTCGTCCAAAACAATAGATGAAGAGAGTGAGGGATGACTTGATCATAAGAGTCAAATTTTCGAAACCAGTTCGATGAAGTAGATGGTAAATACTCCTTTGAAAGGTACAGGGGCAGAAAAATAAACAAAGGCCATCCATAGAAATAACCAAGAAACTCGTTAAGATAGAATTAAAGAAACATTTTTACACCAAATATACCAAATGAAAATGGAATGAAGTGAATTATGAGGTAGGGAATGGGGTCAGTATATAAATGTTTATGAATGTATATGATACTATAGAATGTGAGCTCCAATGAGTGCAGAACTCTCTCGACATATAGTGTAAATAGATGACTGCACAAACGTTTTTGTCTCGCTGTGTGTATGCATATTTTTTCCTTTGCGTCTGTCTGACAGTCTGCCTGTCTATCTATCTGTCTGTCCGTCTGTTTGTCTGTCTGTCTATTTGCCTGCCTGTCTGTCTGTCTGCCTGTATGTCTGACTGTCTGTCTATCTGCCTGTCTGTCTGTCTGCCTGTCTGTCTATCTGTCTGTCTGTCTCTGTCTGTCTTTCTGCCTGTGTCTCTACCTGTCTGTCTGACTGCCTGCCTTTCTCTCTTTCTGTTTGTCTGACTGTCTGTCTGTCTCTCTCTCTATCTGCCTGTCTGTCCTCCTGTTTGTCTGTCTGTCTGTCTGCCTGTCTGTCTGTCTTTCTGCCTGTCTCTCTACCTGTCTGTCAGACTGCCTGCCTTTCTCTCTTTCTGTCTATCTGCCTGTCTGTCTATCTGCCTGTCTGTCTGTCTGTCTGTCTGTCTGTCTGTCCACCTGTCCGTCTGTCCACCTGTCTGTCTGTTTGTCTGTCTGTCTGTCTATCTGGTTGTCTGTCTGCCTGTCTGTCTGCCTGTCTGTCTGTCTGTCTGTCTGTCTGTCTGTCTGTCTGTCTGTCTGTCTGTCTATCTGTCTGTCTATCTGCCTGTCCGTCTGTCTGTCTGTCTGTGCCGTGCAGGGAATTCGTCAGTAAGATCTATATCCCGGGACAACCTTCCATATTCCTTGAAAAGAAATACCCTCCATCCCATTTCAACTTCCGTTCGGTCACGGAAACCCGAGAAAATTTATGTCCCTCCATCTGAAAAGAAAATTCTAAAACTTCCTCCATGCAAGATATTCACCAGCAACAAATTCAAGGGGGGGAGAAAATCAACTAAGGCGTGGGGGAAGGGAAAAAAATCTCTCTTCCATATATCTCAATATGAAATCTCCTTATGTGAAAAGTTCAGAGGGGAATTTCGACCGTCAGCGGCCCTGTTATAGGAGTGATATTATCCTGAAATCTTAGACCAGCTGGGATTCATCCTATGTCCCCTCCTATGGTGGAATTTCTAAGTAAAGCCACAGAGGATAATACGACCCAGTAAGATGAGTAAGTCTGATAATGAATGTCATATTTTCTACAATTCCCATTTTTTGTATAAGTCTACCTATGTTTCTCCTTACGTTTCGCCCGTTTTCTTCCCATTTTCCACTCGTCTCCATACTTCCTTATTCAGAATTTCTTAAACATGGCCTTGTGACTTGAGAGATGCCAACACCAGCTAACAATGGCTGTCTCGGAGCGAACACGACGAACACACCTGCTTCAGATCCCCTTGATGTCGTCAACACGAGTCGTTTCTTGATAACGTAAATGACTGACATAAACACAGACTCAATTCCTCGAACCGTTGACATGGAAGATCTACTGCCATTCTCCGTTGTGTATAAGAGACTGAGAGCCAATCCCTCGCCTCGCGTATAAAATACACAACGTAAATCATCAACTGATTCATTTGATTTTCTCATTTGCTTAACATGAGCTTAACTTCTTGGATAATGAGCGCAAGAGGAGAATAACAAACTTTAGTACGCTTCTGGAGGAAGATACCTCGTCCAATCAGCGTAAGGAATCTGACCATAACTTGATTTAATGTCGAAAACAAGTTTACTGCTGCTTAACGTGGCGCGTCGGGAAGTGCGGGTTCTCTCGTTAGAACTGAAATGACGTCTTGGGATAACGGAGAGTGAAGGTGCTTCGTTAAGGCTTCGAATTGCCCTCTAGACTTATCATAAGCTGTAATTGGCTCGTTGGGGTTTATAGTTGCAGTCTGGAGTATAATTGTTGTACCTGGTTCGTTAGGGCTTCGAACTATGTCCTGGAGTTATAGGGGTTTGCTGTAGTCTAATTGAGGGTGTTTCGAATCGTTTTGAAGTTGGGAGGTTCAGTAGTTTCGTTCGGATTTCGAACTGTGACTCGGGTTATGCTGTGGACTATTTTGCACTGTGTTTCAGAGGCAGTGAATGATGTGGCTTGAGCTCAAGGGTGTAGGTGTCTTGCTTCGGGCTTGCATCACGGCCGGAGGTAGACACATATATGTAAGCGTCGACAGATGTAAAGTCACTTTACCAACAAATAATACTCACCTGCTGATGATAGAATTATACATAATTCTTATAGGTGTGAAAATATGTACGTAACATAACAACAAGGAAGGACAATCAAAGGCTTTACTAGAAAGGCAAACATGAAATAGCACTACACAGGGATTAACAAACACGACATAAAAAACTCTTTCTTTGAAGAAATAGGTTCAGAACCAGCTCATAATGAAGGAATCTATGCGCACTTTTTTCATAAGTGTTATGAACTATAGACACCAAGAGTAGACTGAAACTTGTGCATTCTTCGAATGTCGTCTTCAATATCATTTGCAACAGTTGTCAGATAAGGGAGTTATAACCTTTCATCCTGAGATGTGATAAGAATGACCATAGGAGGAGAGAGTGATACAGCAACACTCAGTAACGTAGCTACTGTGACTATGAGCAACATCTTGGACAGTATCCTTGTGAGTTACTTCAAATGGCCAAGTGCGAGTCGCTCAGATACTTTGCGATTTCTTCAAAAAGTTCCTCAAGAGGGAATTTCATGGATTCTCTTATATTTCTTTATTGCCCGGGAAAATACAGAGTATTTACGGAGTCTGATCATCTCTTCCGTGGATGACAAACATTTCTCACAAAGACGACACCAGGTCTGGTAAAGTTAATGTAAACAAGAACCAAGCTGTGTGTTTTGTGAGCGCTGCTCTGGTAACATCTGGGTGTTCCGCTCCTCTACACGGCCCACCTTCCATTTGGCACCACTGGTCCACTTGGCACCAGTGAGACACCACCACTAACCTACCCCTGGGCCACTTGACACCACTAAGGCACCATCAATAGCCTAACCTTGGGCCTCATAGCACCAATGAGGCACCATCAGTGGCCTAATACTGGTCCACTTGGCATCATTGAGGCACCATCAATAGCCTAACACTGGGCCACTTGGCATCACTGAGGCACCATCAATAGCCATAACACTGCTCCACTTGGCACCACTGAGGCACTATCAATCGCTTAACACTGGTTCACTTGGCATCACTGAGGCACCATCAATATCCTACGGCTGGTCCATTTGGCACCATATAGGCACCAACACTAGGCCTCTTCCCTGTCCATCCGGCCCTAAGCGAAGCACCGCTGCTATCTAGCGTCCCAGGTCTGTATAGAAAAACCATTAGGCGAGGGGTTAAATGGAGGACGTCTTCCTGAATTTCCAGTTTCTCATCTCGAGTTCTTCATCTGACATATCTGCTGAAATCTTTAACTCGAACATCGTAGCATAAAGACGAATACCTGTTCCTATCAGTCATATATCCTTCTCTCACGAAGCTGGTGAAGAAATCTGACCATTTCTGTGACTATTTCGAGTCAGAGCCACGAGCGCCCAACGCGGCTTCTCTTGAAGCCAGTGTTCAAGAGTCGCGTTGTGGGCCCTCACACCCCTGCTAGTACTTCTGTCATCTCTTCGCAAGAGCAGAGGTCGACTGCCCCAGGTGCATTAGCGAGAGGAAGAATAGGCGAGGACAACCCAATGCCCATATTTCCAAACTCCTAAACGACCATTTCATCTCTGTGTACGACGACTTAAAAGCCCGCGTTGTGCGATGGGTTAATGGCTTCGTTGCGACGACTTGGTCTCTCCTGAGTGCAACCAATTGATTTCTAAATAGGATAAGGAGCTACAATCCTTCGAGCGGAACAGTATATCTATACTTAGTCTTTGTCTCCCGCGTTAGCGGGGTAGCGCAAGAAAACAGACGAAAGAATGGCCCAACCCACCCACATGTACATAAACGCCCACACACGTACATACACTTACTATACATTTCAAGATATACATACATATACATACACAGACATATACATATATACACATGTACATATTCATACTTCCAAGAGGAAAATGAAACACGGTAAATTCCCAAGTGCACTTTCGTGTAATAATCACATCATCAGGGGAGACATAAGAGAGAAATATAACAGTCAGTTGATATACATCGAAGAGACGAAGCTGGGACGCTAGTTGGTAAACATATATATATATATATATATATATATATATATATATATATATATATATATATATATATATATATATATATATATATATATATATATATATATATATATATATATATATATATATATATCTTGTGGTGAATATTCTCTCAGTAATGATGTATAATTCTGTATAACTCCAGGATTCAATTACTGAACATTTCCCCTGGGCTCTGTCAGATTGAGTCAGTCCTAACCTGACTGGACTGCCGCTGGGGAAGTTCTGCAATGCAGTTATTTTTCAACTGGGGTAGAAAAGCGAGCACTGCTACTCTGCGTGTTGCAGGTTCTCGGTGCCAGCAGTATACTGCCTGTACCATGGCCTGCAGCTATCTGCACCATGGCCTGCTCTCCTCACTCCCGACAGCCTGCAACAGGACCTTTGATCTTCAGTACTGACAGCTCGCGTCACGGCCCAACTCCCTAACTATCCTGCACCATAGCCTGTAGTCAAGACCTGTAATTCTCTTTAACGTTAGCCTTCGCTACGGCCTGTCATCCTCCCTACCAGGAGCCTGTACCACAGACCGTAATCCTCATTATCTCTAGCCTGCATCACAGGCTAGAGTCCTGTACCTTGACCTGTTCATCTCTCTAACTGCAGACTTCCTTCCCTTGTACCACATCTTCCAGCAGCCTGCAGTACAGACAGCTACCGTCTGTGTACGCCACGATGAGCAATACTCACTACAAGAAGCCTGTAACATGGCCTGTAGCCTTCAATACAAACAGCATCCACCATGGCCTGCAGACCTCATAACCACCAGCCTGTACCATAAAAATCTATGGCCATCATCATATACGACAGGATCAACCTGCATCAGAATCTGCAGTCCTTTTCTACAAGCAACCTGCACCATCCCCTCGCAGACCTTATAACTGAAGACGACAAATGCCATCACCAATGATTTTTATGATGGTTTACGACAGACAAACAAGGAAGTTTGTGGCAACAGCAGAAAAAATGAGGGAAAAGAAAATTAAAATAAGCTGATTATAAGCAGCTTGGAGATCCGAGGCAAATATAGAATTCCTCGTATTTTTCTCAGAGTTCAAATCAAGTTTGGCAGCACTGCAGGAGGTAACTTGGTATTTTTCTTCATAAAGTTTCAGGATTTGTCAGGCCTGAGGGGCTCCTCCGTCCCCCCCAAGCCTCGGTGATAGATTCCAAAAGCTAGAGCGAGTTCCAGTTTGAATATGATGGAGGAAAGATTTTTTGGTGCTTTCGTGAGAAAAGAGAAAAGCGAGATATTCCAGATAATTTGAACACACACACACACACACACACACACACACACACACACACACACACACACACACACAGACACACAGAAGGTCCTCTGTGGTACTGGGTCAACACGGGGTCGAGCCGGCATGGGTTCAGATCCTGGGCCTTGCAGTCTGTCCATAACCCAACCCAGGTGTTCATCTTCCCCTCGGGGATGGTCCATAAACAGCCTAAACCATGGCCTCCAGCCTTTACAACGAGCCACTCCCATGCCACCAACGTTCATTTTTTGAAGGTTTTTAACAGGTTTATGGACCTTCGTGGTGTGGCGGTTAGCGTTCCCGACCCTGAAGCATTCTTGGGTCGCCCAGGGTCGAGTGTATAGGTTCGAACCCCGATCGCGGCAGTCGATCCAAGGTCCATCCAGCTGTTCATCCACCCCTTTGGGGTTGGTCGATAAAATGGATACTTGGCTCAGGCTAGGATATATATATATATATATATATATATATATATATATATATATATATATATATATATATATATATATATATATCAAATTTCAGTGAAAACCTGCACTTATGTCTATATATGTACAAAAGTATATAGTAATCACGTACGTTTGTATGGCATTATTACATTCATAATTACTTTAGGAACCCTTTCGAAAGAGCCTTACATAATGTCAACCCAGGACCCCATTTCCAAGGGCTTTTGCGGCAGCTACAAGGCTGCGTTACACTCAGTAGCTGGGACAGGATGGCCCCTCTTTGTAGCTAGAAGTTTTCTGACGGGACTGTAGTCTCATTTGTCATCAGACGATGATACAGCCTCGACGAAAATGTGACCTTTCACTCGTGGTTTGAGATACGAGTTGACGGAATCACTGTAACACTGGTCTGTGTGGTGTGTGTTGCATATTGGTTTGTATATTCATGTGTATGCATGCATATACATATATGTTTTGTGTACACGTATGTCTCACGTATGTGCAGTTATGGGGATGTAGGTATGTATTCTACATTGACGTATCCTTGCCTGGAAATGTGGCGCAACAGATGTGAGAAGCAACACCAGCAGGACTAAAGCGTTCCTGGGAGATGCATCAGAACCTGTGTGCGGGAGGCGAAGGGAGGAGGAAGACAGCAGGCGGCCCATAGTAGCCTTACCCGCTCACCTGAACGACTTTATGTTGTCCTACGACTCGTCTGTGTGGAGGGAAGTTCCCCCTACAATGGTAGGGGGAAATGTGGTTCATGGAGGGAGCCTGTCGTGATGGAGGGAGGTGTTGTCTGCAAAGGAGAACCTCCGCTCTGCTGTGGTGTGGAGTACTGTGGTGTCTGGAGGAAACCTCTCCCTGAAATGTAAGAAACTTGGGATGTGTGTGTGTGTGTGTGTGTGTGTGTGTGTGTGTGTGTGTGGAAGAAGCCCCTGCCCTGTTGTGGTAGACGGAGGAGTGGAGTTGGATATGGAATCATGGAACTCTGTGTTGCCTGCCGGTGCTGTGAAGGTCAGGTAACATATCAATGTAATATGAACAAATCAAGAGAAAAAGGTCAAAGTTCAGAGTATGGCTTAAAGGTCAAAGATAAAGGCAGGTCTGGGAGATAGAGGGAGCAGGATGAGGTCTGGGGATGAAGGTTAGGGGTGCTAACTTACCCACCAGAGCAGAGCGGTGCAGTTCATGGGGTAAATGGTCGCCCCTCAACACACCTGGAGGCCAGCAGTCACTTGCAACACACGTTTGTATCAACGTAACATGTATTTGTCCAGGTCTTCCTCCCCCCACACTCTCCCACACTCCACACCACGTATCTCACATTGAACCTTCAATACACCAAGTACACTACCCTCCAGCCCCAACTGAACCCCACGTACATTACACCATGTACAAAGCCCTCCACAGTGTACGTAACAGACGAAACTGCATATACATTAAGTCATAGAATCATCTCCTGTAAGTCTACAAGATCCCAACCATCTGAGGTTGTCTTGATCACACCCAGTGCTGTATTAAGATATCAATACAGCAGAGACAATACTTCTACCACAACGATACTATCCTCTACAATGATGATACACGATGCACATCGAGTAAGCCTCCATTCTCCTACGCGATGCGTGTATCTCAATGTACACAACATCTATAATACCTTTCAAAGGTCACACACCATCAGTTGCCAGCCAGATACACTGTACCACGTAACTATTCACACCAAGAACAACACCCTATATCCTACACACAGCACTTACTACACCCAACGTTTAACACATCACGTACACAGCCGAAGAATGATACACCACGAACGGAATCACACGTACCTTGTCTAAAGTACAGATATATGATCAAGTACACCACCTACTGAAACATTTCAATCATATCACGTACAGAATCCAATGCACCGTACATCTGAAGAGCCCTGTACAAGTATACCAATTGCAGAAAACAGCATGTAGATAAAACCTCATAAGGGTATTTACAGCCACACGTAATTGAATTCAGCACCAGTTACCCCACGTTCATCACCCCATACGCAAGATGCAGTGGACAGAATCACACATGTACTACGGACAGGGATTCGCTGTGATATACCTCGTGCACAAAAGTCGAATCACATTACACTATGAACAGATTTTCACGTATGTTACTCCATGTAGGAGATCCCTATCTACGTTATACCATGTATCAGACAACTGTCTCGCATTGGAAGGTATGGACTGGGTGGTATAAGTGGGGCTGGACTGGCCAAAAGTGTGTGGAGAGAGAGAGAGAGAGAGAGAGAGAGAGAGAGAGAGAGAGAGAGAGAGAGAGAGAGAGAGAGAGAGAGAGAGAGAGAGAGAGAGCAGCCTTGACCTTATCGTAGTTGTGGTGTTGAATACCACAACGTGTGCTGGACCCACACACGACACTCCAACCCTCTCCCCATCCCAGTTCGACGACTAAAAAAGAAAAATAACCCACCACACCTCCAGCAATATACCGTCCCCCTAGCAACATGAAACATCAACATGACACCCCTCTACCATGTCTCTCTCCTCACACCCGCCTCTCTCTTTCTCTCTCTCTCTCTCTCTCTCTCTCTCTCTCTTCCCCCACCCCACACACCCCCCTCTCTCTCTCTCTCTCTCTCTCTCTCTCTCTCTCTCTCTTCCCCGGCAGCAACATAAAGAACCG
Source organism: Panulirus ornatus (assembly GCF_036320965.1). NCBI lineage: Eukaryota > Metazoa > Arthropoda > Malacostraca > Decapoda > Palinuridae > Panulirus > Panulirus ornatus. The sequence continues at coordinate 11,891,218 of NC_092251.1, forward strand.
CTGAACATGAATAACACGACAGCATAATATAACTGCGCTCCACGCTCAAACCCGCTAAAGACCAACATAACACATCACCGGCATTAAACCCCCCTCCCACCTCGACCCGAAATTACACCCTGTCATCTATTTGCTCAACTTTACACGTGCGTAATTTCACTCTCTCTCTCTCTCTCTCTCTCTCTCTCTCTCTCTCTCTCTCTCTCTCTCTCTCTCTCTCTCTCTCTCTCTCTCTCTCTCTCTCTCTCTCTCTCTCTCTCTCTCCTTTCTTAATTCATCATGCGCATGAAACACTCGACCCGGACATGTATAATCATAGTCCCCCCCTTTTCCTCCTACCCCAGGATCATACATGGTGAGCGATGGTATTAAACGGCGTTGCTTAGTGATTCCACGGGACCAAGATTCATCCCTGTGGATACACGGCTCTCCAATATACAAACCTGATCACTCCCAGAGCCATTCATCATATGAACGACCTAGTCCCCCCCTGTGACGGCGCCACTATAAGGTACGGTATTAGGGGCACCAGTGAGCTGGGGACTACGGCAGCCTGGGAATATTCTCTCTAACCCATGTTGGTGTAGCCGTTGTGAGCAACAGATGAGGGATAAGGAGGTAAAACATGAGACATGGCTAGGGGATAGATCGTCTATAGTGTGTATTTTCATTTACGTGGATATGAGCAGATGGTTGATCTATCTATCTATCTATCTACCTATCTATCTTTCTATCTATCTCTCTATCTATCTCTCTCTCTCTCTCTCTCTCTCTCTCTCTCTCTCTCTATATATATATATATATATATATATATATATATATATATATATATATATATATATATATATATATATATATATATATATATATATATATATATATATATATATATATATATATATATATATATAAGTAATAAGTATATGCTGTCAGTCAAATACATAATCCTTCTGATTATCATCACTTTCATTACTGTTGTAATCATCATTATCAAATTTCTTTTCATTATCATTATAATCATCGTTATAAGTAGCAGAAGTAATAATAGCTGTTGCAGTAGTAGTAGTAATAGTAGTAATAGGAGTAGTAAAAGTAATACTCGCTATTAAGGCTTTTCGTAATCATTCCCCTTAATAACAAGGCAAACTTTTCTCTTAATAAGGAACGTGTGTACCTGTGTGTAAGATTCAGTGATGGTAATTAATACTCGCATCCCGAGGGGCTGACAACAACACTTGGGGAGAGTGGATGAAATGAACACAACAGGGCCGTGAGTGAGTAGTAGGGTGGCTGTTCAAGAAACAGTCCATCTGTAATCATGATCGGCTCACTACCCTTTGCTTGCAGTGAGATGTTGGTGCTCTTTCAAAGGCCTGCCTATGGTTGGTTGAGATCGATGTGGACGTGGAACTCAACCCACAACCAGGGGACGAGGGATCTCTCTGGTAGGAAGAAGGTGACAGTGGCGAGGATGGTGCAGCAGGCGTCCTCTGAAGTGTTGGATGTGGTCCAGTTTGTTGGCTGGAGGGAAGTGGGAGAACCATTGTGGTTTCGTGCCTCTTGATAGGTGATGTAAGAGGGACAGAGAATGATTTTTCATTTATCCTCCCAACCTTCATATCCCTCTTACATATCTCCCCCATCTCCTTCCACATTCCTTTTCCATCTTCCACCACCCCCACATCCCTTTTCCATCTTCCACCACCCCCACATCCCTTTTCCATCTTCCACCACCCCCACATCCCTCTTCCATATCCCCCCATCCCCATATCCCTCTTCCATCTCCCACCACCTCCACATCCCTCTTCCATCTCCCACCACCTCCACATCCCTCTTCCATCTCACACCACCTCTACATCCCTCTTCCATAACCCCCCCCCCCCCCAGACACACACCTCCACATCCCCTGCAGCAATTCCCATTTCTTTTAGAAGATCAAGAGGAGAAAAACTCAGGTAAGGGGAGACGTAGTTCCCACGCCTCCAGCAAGGGTAACTGACGTGAGATACATGGGCTGGCCGTGCCTGGTGTCCAGCTCTGGTGCTGTGGCCATGCACAGCCCACTCCATTCCTACCTTTCAGCTGCTGGATAACTTCAAGCGGGTCAGAAATATTTGTATGCACAAGTTACTCGCTTGTGTAGGGAGCGCCTTCTGTTGCGTAAGGGGAAATGGGGGTAATGAGAAGATCAACATGTGGATCTAAGCTGTTACATAGAGCGCCGGGAGCGTCTTGCTCCTGTAGAAGGAGGAGGATAGATCGAGGGCAGTGTGTGTGTGTGTGTGTGTGTGTGTGTGTGTGTGTATTTCGCGCGCTCGAGCTCCTTCGTCCAATAGTCCCCAATCAGCAAGTTGCCTCACCCACCAGTTACCGAACTACCTCTCTCCTACCATTGACGGACAGCTCAACGTGCTACATCATTCACCAGTCACTCACTCTCAGGCCTCGCCAGTCACCAAGCTGCAGGCCTCGCCCATCGCGCCTCACCAGTCTCCAAACTGCGTTGCTTGCTTGGTCACCAAGTGCTGGTGGCTTTGTCTCCCACCGGACAGAACACCCTTACTCACCAGTTATTGCCAGTCACCAAGCACCCTTACTCATCAGACGTTGTGACAGCCTTGTTCATCAGTGTGACTCAACCTTACTCATCAGGCATTGTGACTCGACCTTATTCATTAGGTATTGTGACTCGACCTTACTCATTAGGCATTGTGACTCATCCTTACTCATTAGGCATTGTGACTCAACCTTACTCAATAGGCATTATGACTCAACCTTACTCATCAGGCATCGTGACTCAACCTTACTCATCAGGCATTGTGACTCAACCTTACTCATCAGGCATTGTGACTCAACCTTACTCAATAGGCATTATGACTCAACCTTACTCATCAGCCATTGTGACTCAACCTTACTCATCAGCCATTGTGACTCAACCTTACTCACCAGACATTGTGACCCAACCTTACTCACAAGACTTTGTGACCCAACCTTACTCACCAGACATTGTGACTCATCCTTACTCATCAGACATTGTGACTCACCTTCTTCCCACGATCTTCCCTGGGAACAAAATGTCACATGTCGGAATATTGATTAAGAGGAACCATCAGGTCCCATAACCCCACTTAAGCAGATGGAGCCAGCAGGTCCTCCATCATCACCTAGGTAGATGGAACCAGCAGGTCCTCCATCATCACCTAGGTAGATGGAACCAGCAGGTCCTCCATCATCACCTAGGGAGATAGAACCAGCAGGTCCTCCATCATCACCTAAGTAGATGGAACCAGCAGGTCCTCCATCATCACCTAGGTAGATGGAACCAGCAGAGTCCTGCATCATCACCCAGGTAGATGGAACCAGCAGGTCCTACGTCATCACTCAGGTAGATGGAATCAGCAGGTCCTCCGTCATCACCCAAGTAGATGGAACCAGCAGGCCCTGCATCATCACCCAGGTAGATGGAACCAGCAGGTCCTACGTCATCACTCAGGTAGATGGAATCAGCAGGTCCTCCGTCATCACCCAGGTAGATGGAACCAGCAGGTCCTACATCATCACTCAAGCAGGTGGCACCAGCAGGTCCTACATCATCACTCAAGCAGATGGCACCAGCAGGTCCTACGTCATCACTCAAGCAGATGGCACCAGCAGGTCCTACATCATCACTCAAGCAGATGGCACCAGCAGGTCGTACATCATCACTCAAGCAGATGGCACCAGCAGGTCCTACATCATCATTCAAGCAGAGGGCACCAGCAGGTCCTATATCATCTTTCAAGCAGATGGCACCAGCAGGTCCTACATCATCTTTCAAGCAGAAGGGGAACAAGCATTGTTTTCCCTTCCAGGAAGAGGGAAAAATGCCTCTCCTCTGATGGGAAATCGAATATAAACAAAGAAGAGTCCAATATTCGCGAGTTCTTGCAGTATGACTCCCTCCACATGCACCTTAGAAACCCCTGTGCCAATAACTTAAATGTATTGTGTTTGCTTGTGATGCAAGAACTTGAATACATTATGCTTGCTTGTGATGCAAGAACTTGAATACATTATGCTTGCTTGTGATGCAAGAACTTGAATACATTATTCTTGCTTGTGATGCAAGAATTTGAATACATTATGCTTTGCTTGTGATGCAAGAACTTGAATACATTATGCTTGCTTGTAATGCAAGAACTTGAATACATTATGCTTGCTTGTAATGCAAGAACTTGAATACATTATTCTTGCTTGTGATGCAAGAACTTGAATACATTATGCTTGCTGGTGATGCAAGAACTTGAATACATTATGCTTTGCTTGTGATGCAAGAACTTGAATACATTATGCTTGCTGGTGATGCAAGAACTTGAATACATTATGCTTGCTTGTGATGCAAGAACTTGAATACATTATGCTTGCTTGTAATGCAAGAACTTGAATACATTATGCTTGCTTGTAATGCAAGAACTTGAATACATTATTCTTGCTTGTGATGCAAGAACTTGAATACATTATGCTTGCTTGTGATGCAAGAACTTGACTACATTATGCTTGCTTGTGATGCAAGAACTTGAATACATTATTCTTGCTTGTGATGCAAGAATTTGAATACATTATGCTTGCTTGTAATGCAATAACTTGAATACATTATGCTTGCTTGTGATGCAAGAACTTGAATACATTATGCTTGCTTGTGATGCAAGAACTTAAATACATAATGCTTGCTTGTGATGCAAGAACTTAGATACATAATGCTTGCTTGTGATGCAAGAACTTAAATACATAATGCTTGCTTGTGATGCAAGAACTTAAATACATAATGCTTGCTTGTGATGCAAGAACTTAAATACATAATGCTTGCTTGTGATGCAAGAACGTAAATACATTATGCTTGCTTGTGATGCAAGAACTTAGATACATAATGCTTGCTTGTGATGCAAGAACTTGAATACATAATGCTTGCTTGTGATGCAAGAACTTAGATACATAATGCTTGCTTGTGATGCAAGAACTTAGATACATAATGCTTGCTTGTGATGCAAGAACGTAAATACATTATGCTTGCTTGTGATGCAAGAACTTAGATACATAATGCTTGCTTGTGATGCAAAAACTGGTCTACCACACTCCCGACCGTGTGTATGAACTGATGATCTGCTTTGTATTTGTACCCCAACATTCTCTCTCTCTCTCTCTCTCTCTCTCTCTCTCTCTCTCTCTCTCTCTCTCTCTCTCTCTCTCTCTCTCTCTCTCTCTCTCTCTCTCTCTCTCTCTCTCTCTCTCTCTCTCTCTCTCTCTCTCTCTCTCACCCGTTGATTCCTCCAGACTCTCCCAAGATCATTTGTTTCCCAACCCAAGATCGTCCCTGATCTCCTGTGACACTTTCATTAATTGAACTTCCTCAGTCCACCTAACCTACCAAGCTGTTTGATCATCCACATCTCCCTGCAGTGTTTGAGAAACTTTCACATCACCATTTGCCACAGAGCTGCATCGTACCATCTACAGAGACATGGTAAGGTATGACCTTACTGCCTCTAATTGATCGTCAAGACCAACCAAATAAAGTAACACAAGCCCTTAAACTGATCCTTGGTGCACTCCACTGATGACACATCTTGCCACGATGAAAGAGCTGCTTCTAATCAACAATTCTCGTCATCCCTTCAGTTGCGCATTTCATAATTCATTTTCCCATATCACCAGCGACAATACTTATTTTCTTTACTCGTTTCCTATTGTAAGGCGTCTTGATATATTGCTTCTGCAGAGCCTAAAGGTAAATACAATCCACCAATCTCGTTTTATTGGGATATGATAACACACGTTCTTCCACCTCCAAATTCAAACTGCTCATCATTTGAGGATACAGTTTGAATTTATATATGTTCTAATACAGTTTATGCAGAATCATATCCATCTTCTTTGTTTAGTAATGGAAGAAGATCCGTACATTTCCAATCAGTCTGGACTATCCTTCGTCTCACACTCTTCATCATTAGGGGATTCCGTTTAATTCATATGTTCTAATACAGATTAGAGAGAATCATATCCATCCTCTTTGCTTTGTACTGGAATAAGATCCATACATTTCCAATCCCTCTGCACTATTCCGTTACTACTGACTTCGTCTAACGCTCCCTCAGTATCCACAGCTGTAATCACCCTGGTTCTGGGAAAATAGACTGAACTATTTCTTTCATCAGTTTAACAAGGATATCTTAAATGATAACAGTCTTATGCAACCGTTGTCCATGTACATTACCAATTGACTCCAGAGGTTCCCCATGTGTGTGTGTGTGTGTGGGCGTATGACGGGGAGAGAGTTTTACACTGGCGTTGCCTCGTCTCTTAACTGTGTATTCATCCTCCTCCCACCACACACACACACACACCAGCCTCGAGTGGAGGATGAACACTTGGGTTGGGTTTGGGTCGACTGCCACGCACGGGATCTGAATCACTGTGGGCCCGACCCCTTGTGTGTGTGTGTGTGATCATGGTTAAGTGTTGTCAAAGTACATATGTTTTTCTTCCGTTGCTTCCGACCATAAATTGCTCACGCGCCGGCCGTACACCGCTGTCACATCAACTCCTTCGGGGAAAGGCCGTGATAAACAAATCTGCCTTTTCAAGACTTCTAAAAGACGAGATTACATGTTGTTGGTATTTGCCTTTTGCCCACGAAGTCATTGTTTGGACAACGTAGCTGTGTGTCAAGTTATCAACCTCCTGAACTCATTTCAAAAGTCTTGTCTTTATTACTGGAAAGAGAAGGAATGTGTCAAGCCACACCTCTGAGGTTTGCAGTTCTGTCGACTGGAGTGATCTATGTCCACGATCTTGTGAGAATATCCCCTCATTTTCTTCATTGAAGTTTTGAGGTCTTATGATAACTTCTTGATAATACACCAGAGTGTATATCTTATGTGTATATATTCCTAATTAACCACAGGATAAATATCTATAAAGATAATTCCTTGTGTTATCCAGAAACTCTCTAAATGTTCCTGCAGTCCAAGGCTGCGCTACGTCCAGTAGCAGGTAAATATACATTCCTTTCGGAGTGAGCAGGTCTTTGACGAGACTGTACTCCCCACTGTTACAGTGGTGTAACCTCGAGCAGGGGAGAGCCCGGTAACACCGAGTGAATAGTATAATCCATGAAGCAAAGATTCAAGGTAAGAAAAAGAAAAAGATATTCTCAGGATCTTCTCCTTTGTGCCTTTGTAGCGGGTATTCTGAGCGTGAGGTTTTCCACCAAGTGGTCTGGCCTGTGATAATTATGGTGTTAGGTGCTGTGAGGCCCAGGGTAGGTGGGGCTGGAAAACTGGAGAAAATATATGATGGAGAAAATCCCCTGACAGCTGCTAGGCCAACTAATTACAGAGATATATTCTGCTTACACACTCCACACTCTTAACTCTGGCCACGACTGCCTCCTTGGGGGGCGTGAGGAAGAGAGAGAGATAGATAGAGAGAGAGAGGGAGGAGATGGGGCGTAAGAGAGAGAGAGAGAGAGAGAGAGAGAGAGAGAGAGAGAGAGAGAGAGAGAGAGAGAGAGAGAGAGAGAGAGAGAGAGAGACAGACAGACAGACAGATAGACAGACAGACAGACAGGCAGGCAAACAGACAAACAGACAGAATAAGTGAAAGAAGCTAGATTTCAGTCCTCCCATTCCGCATCTAACCCCAGACATCTACTCACTTCCCCACCTCGTCCATTCCACACACCAAACCTGCTGTTTCCCTCCCCCTACCCTAAGCCGTGCTCCCTCCATCACCTTAATCATACAACCATGGCAGTGATCTCGGTGATAAAAGCCCTTTTTTTTACGGTCTGTAAACAATGGCTGTTATTTACCGCTTTTATTGAACCCCGACCATAAAAAAGAACTGCATATACAACGCACTGACATGCGTTTCCTGTAGGGCGGGGTAGTTCCGGGAATGGATGAAGGCATGCAAGGATGAATAGGTACGTGCGTAGTATATGTATGTGTCTGCGGATGTGTATAGATATGCGTATATGACGAATTGTGTATATGTATGTATACTGAGCATATATTGGCGACTAGGTATGTACATGTGTATATGAGTGGATTGGCCGTTCTTCGCCTGTTTACTGGCGCTCCCTCGCTGATGCGGGAAACGGCAATCAAGTATATATATATATATATATATATATATATATATATATATATATATATATATATATATACATATACATATCATACAAACCTCCAACAGCCAGGATCGAACCCGAGACCCCTGTGCAAGAGGCGGGAATGCTAACCTCTAGGCTATGGGCCTAGCCTAGCGGTTACATTCCCGCCTCTTGCACAGGGGTCCCGGGTTCGATCCTGGCTGTTGGAGGTTTGTACGTTCTATGAAGGTGCGCGTTCATATGCACTTTATTCGTATATATATATATATATATATATATATATATATATATATATATATATATATATATACACGAAAGCTGAACAAACCTTTTGTTTTCAACAAACCCAAATAGGAAAAGAAAGAATCTCGACAGTGTATTTGTGGCGCAGCAAAAAACCATCCAGCTAATGGTGAGAATTTACTGGCCTTGCATAACGTACGGTGGAAGTTAACACGGGCGAGACACGCGCCGAGTCTTGCCCGCCTCAGTGGATTTTGGCCTCGTCTGCCAGCGAGATATTTTTTCCCCTCGTTACGTCCTGGAGATTAAGTTATGTACCCGTGTCAACTAGTCTGTAAAATGTAAACATTATTTACAGCTGCTACTGAGGAAGCTGGATGTTTACAGCGTTCGTGTGGGAGATGAGATGAAGGAGGGGGGGGTTTGTGTGGTGTGAGGGAGAGGGTGTGTGAGTGTAGTCCACTAGGTATACTCAGGTACACAGTCTTTCAACCCTACACTCGTGTACCTCAAATCAGTAAACATACAACGTCGCAGACGATCATTAGCATAAATGGCATGATGCCTGAACACGATGGCACGACCCCCTGAGCACCAATGAACCACCTTTGGGTATGCTAGCGTGGCCTTTGACCGTACTCTTAAAGGTCAGGTCTTAAAAGAAGGTCATGCAACCTATAGGTCGCAACGAACAGGCACCAGCCACCAGTTGTTGTTAGCAGGGAGCAGCAGCTACGCATGACAACCCATGGGCTTTGCAGCTATGTCACTGACATGAATTTTTTAGATACATGACGTCTAAAATTCTCCAAAGATGCTAACAGTACCCACAGAACCACTCCGGGTGTTTTATGCCATATCTCTCATCTGGTCTCTGACGTCTTATTCCAGTATGTATCAGTTACGTGACATAAACAAACTCAGAGGTTGTGTTGTAGAGCTGGTGCATGCAAGGTCCTGCCTGTGTGTGGGAGGGGATCAGGAACCGAGTGAGACCTGTCAAGTTTGAGGACAGGAGGGAGATGGCTCGTTCCTTCACCGCTGCTCCTGTGATCCAAATGTTATTAGTATGACCGTCCTCATTGTGAGCCTTAGGTACCAAAGGAAGTGAGTGTCAGCTGCTGGGATCCCATCGTGTCTAGTGTCTGTAGAAGTAACCATGAGACGGCTTATGAGCTCTTGTCGAAGCCACTGTATAAGTGGGATGCAGGTGTACTGTGTACAGCTCGTATCTGATGTGAGGTTATGGCAGGCTTGCATCTTTTTGTGGTAGGTGGGTGATACTCCTCTCACGAAGGGATGTCCACACTGGACAGACTTTCATAATCAGTTTCAGTTCAGCTGAGAAGATTATATAGAGTAAAAGATGAACATATTGCGGTCATCATGCTCCACCAGATGCTGTCGAGGCAACACGAGCAGCCAAGAGGGAGGAAGTTCATTCCCCCGCCTTGTCTCGTGGCGCGGCAGTCATACCCCTGACCCTAATCTTACTACACCGCCACACTCCCCTAACTTTTCCCCCCTCCCTGTGTGTCCACTGTTTACCGTGTCCTCACGACCAGCTTCCAGTTACTGAAGCCTGTGCCTTTGAGGGGAAATTCAAACCTCCATTCTTACATCTGTCGCTCATATGAAACTCCCACATCAAACTTACCTGGTGTCGTCAGTTGGGTCAACATAGATAACGAACGTAGGCATCTCTTTCTTTCCCTTTGCTGTTCGTATCCAGTTGCACATAATGTGGCTCCCTCAATAAACCTCTGTGATGTCTCTGGCATGACAGCTAAGGCACGCAAGGTCCACATCCCGCTGCCGCATCAAATGTTTACAAATCGTCCCCTCTGGGGTCTCTCCTCGCGGCTATCAAAGCAGCAAATCTATTTTCTGTGTTCTCATCAAATATTTCCAGAATGCTAGCCACGTGAGGGAGCTGAAAGGCCAACAACCTGTGCAACGGATAGCAAGCGGCGCAATATCTTTCTTCTTTTTTTTTGAGCGTTTAAAACGTTGTGTGTTCAGATGTGGCAGGTGACTGTGGCTGCTTCTTATTAAAGGTAAGGTCTTAATTTGCATGACTGCTGGACTTCTGTATTGCATCAGCAGCTCTGAATAAAAGGGTTTTCACTTCGTCTGCATTTCCATAGCCAGGTTGGAAGCTCTTACCTGGTGTTAAGGTGACGCTTTCAGATCCAAATAGAAATAATGTATGATGAGAAGGGCGTTTAAGAATACGTAAAGAAAGACGAGAAGGATGAAGACTGAGAAAAGAATGAGGAGGTAGAGGATAGCGTAGGTTGAGAGGGAGGAATTAGGAAAGTGGATGAGAGGAAGGTTAAAGATCCACATTCCTTTGCAAACGACTTACAAGTTTGTGGAGAGGTAAAGACGAACTAGACTGTGATGAAATTTGCAGACGGTGTTTGTATATATATATATATATATATATATATATATATATATATATATATATATATATATATATATATATATATATATATATATATATATATACGTGGACAACAGCACCAGTAGGGTCGTGAAGGCCCTCTTCTGTCTGGGGGGAAAAGTCAGTCCGTCGCGTGGGTCACGGTAGGTGATGGGTAGGCCAGAGACAGAACAATACGAAGTTACAAGAGGCATAGGCGCAGTGGTGTGGCCAGGGGAAGCTTACGGCCGTGACACCACAGTCTTCATCATCATCATCTCTCTCTCTCTCTCTCTCTCTCTCTCTCTCTCTCTCTCTCTCTCTCTCTCTCTCTCTCTCTCTCTCTCTCTCTCTCTCTCTCTGCTCCTAGACCGTAGCAACAGCCATCACAGCTTCATGTTACGGAATCTCGAGCACCCGTTGATTAAAGACAAGTGGAGGGCAGCCGCCCACTCGCTGGGGGACTCGTACGCTCGAGGGAAGGATGGGGGAGAGGATTTGCCGCTCCCCAGGGACTGTCGCTCTCCCCGGGGACTGTCTCTCTCCGGGGACTCAAACCCGCCAGGGATTCTCACTCACCAGAGTCTTACGCGCAGTAGCGACTCCCACAAATGGGGGACCCACTACTTGGGGACTCTTACTTACTGGTGACTCGTATTCACCATGGCCTCACACTCAGAGGGGACTCACACCCAGAGGAGACTTCTTAGTTCTCTTCAGCACCGTGGCTGGGCGACCAGCTGGCTGGCTGGTCGACTAACGGGCTGGCCGGCTGGTCGACTGAATGGCTGGCTGGCTGGTCGACTAACGGGGTGGCCGACTGGTCGACTGAATGGCTGGCTGGCTGGTTGAGTGGCCGGCTGGCTCCCGTGGTTTAACACTATATGTCAACTTCTCTCTGGCAGAGAATGTTAAGGTTGTTTGCCACATCTGTCTCCCTTACGAAAAGGTGAGCAACAGTCGGGGTGTAGAGATGGGGGGGTCTTAGAGAGAGAGAGAGAGAGAGAGAGAGAGAGAGAGAGAGGTGGAAATAGAGAAGTATAGGAAGAAGGAGAAGAAGCGAGGCAATATACTGCTCTCTGAGACAAGACAACATACATACTCTCTGAGAGAGAGAGAGAGAGAGAGAGAGAGAGAGAGAGAGAGAGAGAGAGAGAGAGAGAGAGAGAGAGAGAGAGAGAGAGAGAGAGAGAGAGAGAGAGAGAGAGAGAGAGAGGCGAAATAGAGAAGTACAGGAAGAAGGAGAAGAATCGAGGAAATATACTGCTCTCTGAGACAAGACAACATACGTGACGAAGTCTTGTTTACCACAATCAACATAATTCTCTCCTTGGCTTTCGTTTTCTGTTTTCCCCTCATCATCTTCACATGAGTTTTCCTTCTCTGCCTTTCCCTCATTCTCACTCCCGTTTTTGTTTCCTTCTGTTTTGCATTGTGTTACATTTTGATCTTGACTCCGTCCATGCTGTGTGTTGTTAACAATGTCAGATTAAACTGCCAAAGTCTCGTATTGGCGTTGTGCTGTAATACTCAGCATGGATATATTTTGTGCCTTTGTTTTTGTTGTTTTTTTTCCAGGCGAGAAAAGAGCACTCTATGTCCATTGGTCCCTCGTTGGGCCCCCATGGGACTTCTTCTTGGGCCCGCTTGGGCCCTACTGTTACCTCTCTCTAAGTCATTGTATTGCATTCAGTATACCCTCTGTCCTCAACCTACCTACCTCCATCATCTTTGACCTTTCTAAGTCATTGTATTGCACTCAGTATACGCTCTGTCCTCAACCTACGTCCATCATCTTTGACCGCAGTCTCACACTCAAAGAAAGGCTTTGTTTTTGAATGGATGAATAAAGACTTCTGAAATCAAATCAGTTGGATCCTGTTTACAATAAGGGCTTCTTCCCACAAGCTCCTGGAATCCAAGAGATCATAAATAATTATTTTCAATCTTTGCCAACCCTCGTCCTCTAGCTTCCCCCCAAAAAACACACCCTCTTCAGGGAGCGAATATTAATCAGCTCATTAAAATGAAGGAGGAGATAACCATATTATTCACGACGGGATTCTAATACGCGGGAAACGGCGATCAAGCGTGAAGAAAATATTTTTCATGTTTTTCACGTGGGAAGACAGTTTTCACTCTTTATTCATGCCAAGGAATCAACTCATGTGAATCGCCTGAAAACGCGTACGTAACAACCATAATGTATGTATATCATATATGTAATTTTTTCCATACATATTCGCCATTTCCCGCGTTAGCGAGGTAGCGTTAAGAACAAAAGACTGAGCCTTGGAGGAAATATCCTCACTTGGCCCCCTTCTCTGTTTGTAAAATTAAAAACGAGAGGGGAGGATTTCCAGCCTCTCCGCTCCTTCCCCTTTCAGTCGCCTTCTACGACGTGCAGGGAATACGTGGGAAGTATTCTTTCTCCCCTATCCCCAGATATATATATTATATATATATATATATATATATACACGAACAAAGTGCATATGAACGCGCACTTTCATAGAACACACAAACCTCCAACAGCCAGGATCGAACCCGGGACCCCTGTGCAACAGGCGGGAGCGCTACCGCTAGGCTATGATCATAGCCCAGCGTTAGCGCTCCCGCCTGTTGCACAGGGGTCCCGGGTTCGATCCTGGCTGTTGGAGATTTGTATGTGACATATATATATATATATATATATATATATATATATATGTATGTATTCTTTTATACCAGGAACATCACCCGGGGTCACGAGGCCTAAGGAGCGAGACATAATAACAGTCAGCGAATATGGAAACGCGTTTTCTATCCATTTTTTGTGGATTTGTTCGCTGGCTCATTAGCCTCACGTTTGGGACAACACAAGTAAGGTCTTACGATCCCAGAATACTGGTCCGTCTCGATTTTCCTGTCTCTTCTTTTCCTTTTCCTCCTCCTCCCCACTCATCAAGGAGAGAAAGCCCTACATCCTAAAGCTGCCAATGAAAACGAACGAGAGAGAGAGAGAGAGAGAGAGAGAGAGAGAGAGAGAGAGAGAGAGAGAGAGAGAGAGAGAGAGAGAGAGAGAGATGAGTGACAGTGTAGGTAAAATGAGGACCTGGAAAGTACCAAGAGAAAGTAAAAAAAAAAAAAAGAGAAAGTTTAGCCAGAGTGGACACGAGTTAAAAGAATTTCGTCCAAACCGATATAATGTCCCTTTGTCTCGCTCTTACAAGGCGGGCTACGGGGTCGTAGAACGGAAGACAATTATTGAGAGAGAGAGAGAGAGAGAGAGAGAGAGAGAGAGAGAGAGAGAGAGAGAGAGAGAGAGAGAGAGAGAGAGAGAGAGAGAGAGAGAGAGAGGAGGGGGGGAATTGTGCTCGCTTACGAGTACTCATGACGAGGCTTCGTCATGAGGCAAGTGCATGCGATGAAACATTAAAGTAACTCTGTTGTGGAAGAATCTTGACATTAAACCAACTCGCGACTTGGGAGTTACGACTTCATTCTAAGCTTTTTGGATAATTGAAGAATAAAAGAAGTCACGTTAACTTAACTCCTCCACACGTTCATATCCATAACAACACTGAGGGTGGATATCTCATCCTCCACTTCCATCTCTGTCGTATCTCGCAAAGTCAGCTGGAATCCAGAAGGAAGGTACTTGCAATTCCATGAAAAGAAGAGTTGAACAACTGGAGCCTGTGACGTCGCGAAGTCCAATCTATTATGTGCCTTAGGGATGTAGGAGATGGAGTTTCTCCGTCTATAAATAACATACAAGGCCGACCCACCCACCGCCTCTCCCTCTTGGCTCTCGCATCCCGCAAATATTCCCGTGTAACAAAGTTGCGGTTCTCGTACATATTTGATGGAGAGTCTTTAAGAGAGAAAAGTTATCAGGGTTGAGTGTGAAGGTTTGATGAACGAGATACGGTAAGACCATGGCTGGTTGGTTGGTTGGCTGGTTAGTTGGCTGGTTGGTTAGTTAACTAGTTGGTTAGTTGGCTGGTTAGTTGGGTAAGTGTTTGGTCGGTTGATTGGGTGGTTAGTGGAGTGGTTGGTTGGTTGGCTAATTGGTTCCTTTACTGGATGATTGGCTGGCTGATTCGTTGGTTGGTTGGCTGATTGATTGGCTGGGTAGTTGGCTGGCTGATTGATTGGCTAATTGGCTGGTTGGTTGGTTGACTGATTGATTATATTGTGTTGGCTGGGTTGAGTGGCTGGGTTCATCACCCTATCAACTACCCGGGTCAACAAGGCCATACTCCGTCATCCATCAAGCGAGACATCGTCAACACCTCCTTCAGGTGCTTCAAGACAATTCTGAGACCACATATACACTCAGGGTACACATGCGTCCCTTGTGAGGCTACTAAGCCACTGATTATATCCTAAGCGCTGGTGGAGGGTCCTCCAGCCACACACGTCTGTCTGGAGAGGCAAGTGTTAACATAAACACACGACAATCATAACTACGTCACTGCTCACTGTTGACGGTAACGTAACTGGGGAAGACGATTGTCAGGGAACCCAGCTGTCATGGTCACGCAGACGTAGGGTAATAGGTATTACAGTCCTGTCTGCCATGATGTGTGGGTGTGTGTGTGTGCCGCTGACACCAGGGTCGAGCATGTTTCTGACAGTTATATTATTATGTTGGGTTGATTCCCTCACCAGGAGTGTTGGATGGGGATGTGTGTGTGTGTGTGTGTGTGTGTGTGTGTGTGTGTGTGTGTGTGTGTGTGTGTGTGTGTGGTTGTTATTTGTGTATCACGGAGAGAGAATTTTACAATTGTATTGTCCCCTGTCTCGTGTGTCTGTGTGTGTGTGTGTGTGTGTGTGTGTGTGTGTGTGTGTGTGTGTGTGTGTGTGTGCCACTGTCTATAGTTCTCCAGTCGATGTTATCAATTTGTAAATCGAAGCTGATGTCAACAATGATGGCCTATGATGGTCCCATGTTGATGACGAGGTCAAAAGTTCAAAGTTAACTTTCGTTGTCATACACGATCCCTGTGTTTATATCCCTTGTTTCCTGTCCATCTTTGAATCCTTATCCCTGTAATGCATTTTCATAATCCTTATTCATTGTTAGTTTTTACTGGCATATTTCTTGGATGTTATGGTCCACTTCCATCTTTCTCGTGTATTGATGGATTGTTCCATGTTTACTGCTGGTTTCTTCATCTCTCTTTCCACTGTTGGCTTCTTTATTCCTTTATTTCGCTATTGGTTTTTCTTATCGTGGCATTCATCCTTTTCCTTCCTCTCATCATCGCTCATCTTGTACCAGGTTCAGGTGATGAGTGTAAGCAAGTGAAGGTAGTAAGTGCTTGTTAGAAGCTGGTCGTGAGGCATGTACATTTTAAGAGTAAATATGGTATGAGAATGGAGTACATTTTTCTATCTTCGGGTTGTAGGTTATGACTTGACGTTGACGGTATCAGTGACCCTGGCAGTTGATGAGCCTGTGGCCAAATCGACCAACCAGCCTTGGAAACTGGCTTCAATAACCTTCTTTGTCCATATGGCCTCTGAAGAACCAACGTGCCATTGAAACAGAAGAAGTATGAGAGAGGATAGAAATATAGATTACCAATCGAGTCGTCCTATTTTTCCCCTTTACTGGTATGATGTTCCTACACATATTTCCCCTTTCGTAACCGCGCTTGCAATCATTCTTGACTCTGGTTTATGTAAATGGTCCTCGCTCTGATCTGCATACACGTGAAAGTGTGTAATACCAACAGAAATAAATGGGTCTCCCAGGCGAGGAGTGGAGGTAGTTGATCGAACTGACGGCAGTAGACTAAGTTAACGGCAAGCTGAAGAGCTTTCAAAAGGCAGAGCAGCAAGGTGAGGGCTTTGAAAAGCTTAAGAGTTGGCAGCCTTGAAAGCCTTCGATGCGACGTCCAAGTGAGCCTGGAGCAATCAGCCTCACCGCTAGAGAGGGAGAGATGATCATGAGGCTGGAGATGGTCTCCAGACGAAAATTTGCTTAAAGCCGACTTAGCGCTAACTTTTAAAAACCTTCTTTTTTTCCAGCGCTTTAAACACTTAAGTTTTAAAGAGGTCGGATTTTATATCGACGGTAGAAGTTTCCAGTCATGTATTTATTTATTTTGTCTTTTCCAATAGAGGACTTTTGAAGTGAGAGAAGAAATGGAGAAACTCCCAAGACTTTCTGATGGTGTGTAGTGCTGGAGGGAAGTTGAGAGAAGTTTTGTCTCTCACACTCCCGACCCACTCTCCTCATACCACCTCCTCAGCTTCTCTCCAACGTATCTCAACCGCACTCCTCACCCGAGCCTGTATGACTCTGGTAAATCCACCTCACTGAATAGATTCCTTATCATCATCGTCATCAGGGTCATCAAGGTGGCTCATAAGATCCTACCTTTGTTTAATTGAGACTGATCTTGTGTTCAGCAGATGGAAGCCGTCACACTGTCGTCCCTTCCATGATGATGTATGTTATCGCGAGCCACCACGCCAGCCACGAACAAGCTAATTAACAGTTTGAGGCAAATTTTGAGTTGCATTGCGGGGGAGAAAGTGGAATTAGGAAGGAGGGAGAGACAGAAAGAGACAAATTCGAGAGGAAGAGTGAGAAGCATAATGGAAGGAGAATCAGTCTCCCAGGGTCTGGTAGAGACTTAGAGAGACCAGAGGTAAGAGAGGGACAGCTAAGGGGATATATTAGTCTGTTAGTGGACGAGGGAAGGGCTAGGGTGAGCATGGCAAGGTGAGGGTCCAGATCACTGGGGAAGTCCAGAAAGAGGAACAGTCAAGGGAGGCACTGAAAGAAGGTGTTAGTGGATATGGTGGAGTATGTGTGGTGGAGGGAAGTGCTGGAGGACTTATGGTTAGGGTCGTGCAGGAGAAACTTAGATCCTGGCGTGTATGAAGTCCTCTGGAGTGAGGACGAGGAAGGGTACTGAGGTGAAGATGGTGGCGAGGAAGTGATCTAAAAGCCTGGAGTGGATGCTGGACACTCAGGTCCGCCAGATGTGAAATTAGTGGTCGTCTGCTGGGGTCTGATACTCGAGGAAGCAGCGATAATGGGAGAGATGACTCATATAAAGTTGGAGCCCTGACAGGATAAGCTACTAGGCCCTCGTGTGGTGTAGCGCCAGGCACTGTGAACAAGAGCGTGGAGGGAGGGAGCTGAGAAGTTAAAGGAGTGGGGATGAGGGTGAGGATGAATGGCTGGAGGAAAGAGACAGGCGGACGTTGCTCCGTGGGAGGGAAGCCCATTACTGTAGTCAAGCCAGGGAGGGAAACAGAACAAACCACAGGAACGGGACCAGCGCCAGAAGCGACAAAGGAAAAGAGCTGCCACAATAGTGTGAAACCAAACAAAGCAGTGGTGGGTGTGGGTGGGTGTGTGTGTGTGTGTGTGTATGTGTGATAACAGCAGAGCTCAGATCCTTCAAGGTCTCTCTCTCTCTCTCTCTCTCTCTCTCTCTCTCTCTCTCTCTCTCTCTCTCTCTCTCTCTCTCTCTCTCTCTCTCTCTCTCTCTCTCTCTCTCTCTCTCTCTCTCTCTCTCTCTCTCTCTCTCTCTCTCTCTCTCTCTCTCTCTCTCTCTCTCTCTCTCTCTGACGACAATTAAGACGATGATGATGAGTACGGTGAAGATAACGGAGGAGAAAGGACGATAGTGATGATGACTACCACTGTAGTGATGATGATGTTGATGAAAAATGGTGACGATGATAATTGATAACGTTGGCTGTTACAGCTAATCCGACGATAGAGTAGATAGATATAGATGTCTCAAGCTTCTTCTAATGTCGGAGTACCTTGTGGGTGGAACACCGTCGAGGTACAGTACCTCACTCCCTCCTGCTGGAGGAAGGTGGTGTGATCCCCCACACAGAAGTGTCGTTGCTGGGTAGAATTTCCTCTTTTAAAACAATGGCATCTAATTGCCTTCTGTAGGGCTGGGCTGCAGTATATAAGAAGAGCCTTCAAGAGATCCTCTTCCCTTTATTAAAACATTTTGATCCAACTTTTATTCGATGAGGGAAAAAAAATATTACAGAAAAAATCATTTTTTCAGATTTTTTACGTCTTGATAATGCTCCAAGTTCGGGGATTCCAGTCATACAATTTTTATTTCGTACCGCCCACGTAATGAGGGAAAACTCGGGTTAACTTTTCTCATTTGATGCTTCATCTGATGAAATTCGATTCCGTTAAGTATTTGTCGCCTTTGTGGCAGTGGGTGTGTGTGTGGGAGTGTGTGTATGTGTGTGTGTGAGGGGAAGGAGGGTGGAAGAGACGTCATCATGGTGTTTTGAGGATCGCTCACTGTGGCTCCTATAGCTTGTCGTATGAGAAGGATT
Organism: Panulirus ornatus; assembly: GCF_036320965.1. NCBI lineage: Eukaryota > Metazoa > Arthropoda > Malacostraca > Decapoda > Palinuridae > Panulirus > Panulirus ornatus. The sequence continues at coordinate 11,910,366 of NC_092251.1, forward strand.
ATGAGTTCCCCCCCAAGAGCTATGAGTCTCCTGTTGGTGATATATGGAGTCAAGTTTAAAACTGGTATGTCATAAACGTCCAGCAGGGTATTGTGTTATAGATTATGACTGATGTGAGAGATGTTGTTATTGTTATTATTATTATCATTATTATTATTATTATTATTATTATTATTATTATTATTATTATTATCATTATTATTATTATTATTATCATTATTATTATTATTATTATTATTATCATTATTATTATTATAATATCATTATTACTATTACTATCATTATTATTATTATTAACATTATTGTTATTATTATCATTATTATTATTATTATTATTATTATTATTATTATCATTATTATTATTATTATTATTATTATTATTATTATCATTATTATTATTATCATTATCATTATTATTATTACTACTACTATTATTATTATTATTATTATTATTATTATTATTATTATTATTATTATTATTATTATTATTATTATTATTATCATTATTATTATTATTATTATCATTATTACTATTATTATTAATATTATTATTATCATTATTATTATTATTATCATTATTATTATTATCATTATCATTATTATTATTATTATTATTATCATTATTATTATTATTATTATTATTATTATTATTATTATTATTATCATTATCATCATCATCATTATTTGTATTCTTAGCATTATCATATTAATGATAATAATAGTAACAATAATGATAATGATAGAAATGAGATTATTCAAATTATTATTATCATTGTTATTAATGATATTATTATTATTATCATTACCATTATCATTAGTATTATCACTATTATCATCATTATCTTTATTATTATTATTACTATCATTATTGTTATTATTAGTAGTAGTAGTAGTTATGTTATCATACACTGTTATTTTCATTATTATTATTATCATTATTATTTTAATTATCATTATCATTATTATCATTATTGTTATCACTATTAACGTTATCATTATTATCATTACTATTATCATTATAATTCCATGTAGTGAGGTTCGATGCTGGGAGCCCAACCTTGACCCTCTAGCCATGTTCACACAGCAAAACCCTTCACATACTCTTCGTTTTTCCCTTCGTCTTCATCTTCTTCCATGCAAGACTGAGGACAGTGTGTGAGACAGACCCCCTTCACAGACCAGAGAGAGTGAATAGTGATAACCGAATACCAAACACGCCAATAATGGAGAAGCCAAGGATAACTCTGGTATATTTGGACATTAAGAGAACGCATATATCTTTTTTCTTTCTTTCCCGAAATAAACATGGCGGCTTGAAAAAGAGACAAAAAAAAAAGGAGAGAAATATTTACTGATTTCCGTGATATTCTGAGGGCTAGAATGGCTCTGCGTTGGCTTGGTGATATCAAATGCCTGGTATGTGAAAAATGTTAGCAAAACAAGAATTTGAGTTATGATGGCGACTGGGTAACCAAAGCTTTGAAAATGTACAAGATAGAGGGATGAAAATAATGAATTTATTTTGACCCTGGGTTGGCTTAGTCGTGGGTGGCAGAATATCAGGGTGGCTGGGTGGCAGAGGAGTAAGGTGGGTGGGTATCAGAGTGGGTCAGACGTAGAGTGAGGAGTGATCAAGTGGTGGGCGGCAGTGGGTGGCAGAGTGGTAGATGGGTGACAAGGCAGTGTCTGGCAGGGTACTGGGTGGCAGAGGAGTCGTGATTGGTGGCAGGGTGGTGGGTGGCAAGCTAGTGGGTGGCAGGGTAGTGGATGGCAGCTTAATTGGTGGCAGGGTGGTGAGTGGCAGGTTTAGTGGGTGGCAGGGTAGTGAATGGCACAGTGGTGGGTGGCAGGGTAGTGGGTGGCAGGGTGATGGGTGGCAGAGAGATGGGTAGCAGGGTAATGGGTAGCAGGATGGTGGGTGGCAAGAGTAGTGGGTATCAGGTTAGTGGGTGGCAGGGTAGTAAATGGCATAGCGATGGGTGGCAGGGTAATGGGTGGCAGGATGGTGGGTGGCAGAGCTGTGGCGAGTGATAGAGTGGATGTTTGACAGGTGCCTGACTGACTGGGTGACTGGTGGCTGCTTAAAGACGGTCGGGTGAGCGAAAGAATGACAGGGGACTGCCTCAGGATGGTCGTCTGGGCGGGCGGCATGGTGGCTGGGCGGCAGACCGAGTGAGTAGCTGAGGGCAGGGTGGCTGGGTAGTTGAGTAGCAAACTGGGTGAGTAGCAGGCAGTTGGGTGGCTTGATACCATGGTGGTCGGCGGGAAAGTTAGCTAGTGTGGACAACATAGGGCGACAGGGTAGGTGTGAGGGAGGAAGACGAGGCTGCAGGGTGTCCAGGAGGTAAGGTTAGCTGGACGCCAGGTCAACTGAACGTCAAGGAGGATGAGCGGTGGAGAGAGTGATCACTGTGTGGTCGTTACGAGGAGGGAGTTATGCACTTGTGTTGCCGTCTCTTGATCCTGTATATGTATATGTGCTTAGGCTTTCCTCCTTATGTGCATAGACACACACACACACACACACACACACACACACACACATCAACCTAAGTCAGGTGTGTGTGTGTGTGTGTGTGTGTGTGTGTGTGCGTGTGTCTGTGTGTCACAATAGTGTATTCGTATGTGAAAGCGCTTGTTATATATATATATATATATATATATATATATATATATATATATATATATATATATATATATATATATATATATATATATATATATATATATATATAGACCACAGAAAAACAAAACCTTTCAACGTTAAAATCATATTAGTGAGAGGAGTGAAATGGATTATGGAAATGTGTATCACTGGAATCTCTGAGGGGGAGACGTGGGTGAGGGCCAATCTAAACCAGTCCCCACTTCTCTCTAGAGAGAGGACAGGATTTTCCCCAAGTCTGAAATGCTGAGGAGAATCTGAATTGCAACCTGTATGTATAAACGTACATATATATATATATATATATATATATATATATATATATATATATATATATATATATATATATATATATATATATATATATATATATATATATATATATATATATATATACATATATATATATATATATATATATATATATATATATATATATATATATAGAGAGAGAGAGAGAGAGAGAGAGAGAGAGAGAGAGAGAGAGAGCAAAGAAGGAGAAAGAGAGAAAGGAAGAAGAAAAGAAGAGAGAAAGAGGAGAAAGACAAACATACAGAGAGACAGCGCCCAGTCTCCTAAGTGTTTCACACAAGGTAACGTATCCCTGATGGTTTCTAGGGCATGATGTATCATTCAGCATTCAGGAATGCTGGGTATGAGTGTTACAGAGGCGCTGAGAGGACTGATCTCAGCTCAGACAGGCAAACAGACGGGCACTCAAATGAACAGCAAGACAGATGGTAACGTCGACCCAGCAGACAGAAGGACAAATAGCCATAGAGATTAATATACCAATTGAGACAGACGCAAATCACTTTCGTCAAACTTCACACAGGTACCAGCACACACCCGTCAATGGACGGATATCTATCTACCAAGACAAGAGACAGAGGGAGAGAAAAGCTTCACTGAACCTACGAGACACGCAGTGAGACCTCATCACATAGGGTCGGTCAGGCCAGCTGAAGAACATAGAGCAAGACTAACAACAGAGACGAAGTTGGTCTTGACCATCTCCTCAAGCGTTGCAGCATAACCCGGGCAGCAAACTATAATACGATGAAGAAATGTGCGATGCTGAACGCACACGCCAACTTTCCTGTTTACGAACCGGACTTTAGAAATGAGTAAGGGAGCAGCAAACTTGAGGCGCTCCGGCGAAAGTTAGAATTTCATCTGGAATTGGATTCCTCAGGGAAAACGCAATTCTTTTTTTCCTCTTTTTTTTTTTTTTTGCGACTTTCGGTAAACTGTCGGGAGGTCGTGCTACGTAGGGGGAAAGGAAAGGGGGGGAGGGTCGTAACTTAACGAGGGACGACGGTAAAAGGGCAACGACAAGAGTATGACCCTTGAGCATGACGGTATGACCCTTGAGCATGACGGTATGACCCTCGAACACGACGGTATGACCCTTGAACACGACGGTATGACCTTTGAGCACGACAATATGACTCTTGAGCACGACGGTGCGACCCTTGAGCACTACGGCATGACCCTCGAGCACGACGGTATGACCCTTGAACATGACGGTATGACCTTTGAGCACAACGGTATGACCCTTGAACACGACGGTACGACCTTTGAGCACGACGGTATGACCCTTGAACACGACGGTATGACCTTTGAGCACGACCGTGTACCCTTGAACACGACGGTATGACCCTTGAACACGACGGTATGATCCCTGTGCATGACGGCATGACCTTATCAATATATTGATCCTTCAAGGACAGACCAAACGCAATACCAGTATTGAAGGGTCGTATCATTACGTTCAAGGGTTGTTACCGTTACCGTCAAGTGTCTGACCTTCATCTATAAGGCTCGTGTGCCCTCGTGCACTCAAGGGCTCTGTAGCTCTGGACTCAGACACAAAGATTTGCGGTGTTATACACTGGCTTTTAGAAGGCATTGGAATTTCCATCCCCTCCTTAATTTCTTTAAGATAATTATTATCTTAAGATATCTTTAGTGATAGTACATTAAACCATTTATGCATTCATGATTTATTTTTTCCATCCACAAAGTCTTTTTGGAGCATATCACATGTCTAGTAGCTTCATCAACTTTATCATATACGTTTCAGCTTGATGTGCTCTAGCGAATGAGGGTTTTCCCAGAATTGGTCGCTGGTATAAAACATAGTCAGCAAATAAACAGTACTTGTGGACTGGGTAGCAGAACCCCTACTGGCATTATCTACACGTCTGCCGACCCATCCCATAATAAAGCTATAAGCAAAATGTTAAACGTCCACTACTATAGGGAGTTGTTGAATACGATAATAAGCTTTTTCAATAAGGCCATAGACTATCCCTTCATAGATGATCAACCACAGAAATCTTTGGTAATGATAGAAAGTCAGATAGATACATTCAACTGAATATATCACTGTAAATTCATATGACGTCCGAGCAGACATGAGCTCGCATGAAATAACATAACACTTCCTAAACTCCTTGAGGAAGAATGGAAGGGTAAGGTGTCACAAAGTTAGTGGGGTAAAGTATCTAAATTCCTTACACAATTCAATGTATATTGATACGAGTTATTTGTCCTATGGTAACTTGGGGAGAAATTGCATGAAACCCTCTTTCAACCACTACAGTTACTATGGCTGTGTTTATGCCATGTACAGTGGGTCAAATTGGGTGTAATTCGAGAGCGTGATACACCTAAATGTCAGCTCCCTGGGTGTATACTGTCGTTACATGGCAATGACATAGGAACAGAAACTTTGGCTCTGGCCAACGACGCAAAGGATTTCTATTACTTCTATTGCATTAAGAAATGAGACATTAAATCAAGGAGCATAAACATCGAGGACTGACACAATTTACGAGTGTTGATTTAACACTATCTGACTGGCTTTGTCGGACCCAAACCTCAAATATGTCTCCTTGTGCTTTCTGGGATCCACAAAAGACGTGCCGTTTTACCAGAGGGATACGAAACTTCAGACGTCCCCAGCATTAACCATAGAAAACACACTTCTTTTTTTTCCACAGTGATGATTCACTCGTACTCACAGAGACGAAAACACAGATTGCCTAATTCAACTGTATTGGACTGAGTAGTAGTAGTATCAGACAAACGAACACACCTTTTGTTACCTTTCGAACCTTACCTTAGACCTAAATCTAATGACTTGTGTGTGAGTGACATAACACGCCATAGCATAGCATGATATGACCTGTAGTGTACATACCGAAGGCCAATGAAATGTCCACTTCTATAGCCACACAAATTTTAAGCGAGTCTTCCAAGGTTTCCCTCTCAGCACTTCACATTGTGGTCCTGAATTAAGAGATGATGGATTAAGTAAGCTATGTGTAAGAATATATCACTTAAAGGTTCCTTGAAACGTTCCCAGACACGTCATTGAACTTTTTCAGGAAGAAAAGGAATATAATAAGACAGAACTTAAAAGGTTTCTCATCAAGGGCACCATACAAACTGACCCCTTCTGGTAAATGTATATACAAATATATATATATATATATATATATATATATATATATATATATGAAAGATAAATATCTACCATTTATCACAACACTTGTGGTATCTTCTTGCCCACCGGCTCTCCAAGAAACTCCTTCTCTCTCTCTCTCTCTCTCTCTCTCTCTCTCTCTCTCTCTCTCTCTCTCTCTCTCTCTCTCTCTCTCTCTCTCTCTCTCTCTCTCTCTCTCTCTCGCCTGATGACGACGCCATCAGCCACAAGAACTGAGACCAGCCCTTCAAGTTGGACTCAGCCTCTCAGTGGATGCGGACGTTGCAAAAACTCATTGAATTAAAGCCTCTTAACATCACTCCAGTGGGATTAAGAGAAAAAAAAGAAATTCTCCAGACATCTGACGAGGGCCGATAGCTTAAAACCTCTCATAAACAGAGTCTTGAAACTGAAAAGATATACTTTACACAAAAGAAATTGCTGCAGGATTTCGTTTTCTAAACACATACATGTACACGTAATCCTTCTATGAGGGGAAACTAACAAAGGGATATATACAGAAGGAAAATCCCTCACTCTCTCTCTCTTACCGGATTAAACCAATATAGAGACGCATCAACCACTTCTATAGTGGAGGTATTATTTACGAAATTATTCGCAGTCTTCTGAAACGATTTTCTTTAACCTCTGGACCAACTTTTTTACAGTTAGACCCATGTGTATCCATCTAACTCTGATGTTATGTTTTCTGTGTTTAATAAATATATATGAAAATAGTGCATTTGATCGCCCACTTTCATAATACTCTCCAACAGCCAGGACTCGAACCCAGGAACTTTTGCGTGGTAGACGGGAACGCTAACCGCTCAATTACGATCGCCCCTAATACAGCAACGTTCTGTAAAATGTTAGTTGCTGGTGACGTGAGTCTCATGAGACTTCTCTATTGGTTGCCTCTGAACAAAGTGGGTCCGTCTGTCTGTTCATTTGTCTGTCTGTTCGTCTGTGTGGAAGCGCATACGTACACATTTGGTAAGTGTTGTCCTGTATGTGTAAATGTCTGTGCTGTCACGTAGGTCAGTTTGTGTGGTCTGGAAGTTATTCATGTACGTCTGTAAGTTAGTGGAATGTATGAATGCTTGCTAAGCATGCATTATTCAATTTTATATCTACATATACGAACGACAGCGCGGCATGCAAATTTAACCTCGCACAGCCACGCATTTGCATTTTTTTTGGTTGTATCATACAGTAGCCCGCATTGCATCCGTTGGATACTGTATTTTATAATATCAAAGTGTAAATGTTTTTTATCCTAGTGGCTACTACCCTCGTTATCCATGCCTCTCTGATCACGTTAGCGGATACAAACGCCTCTGGCGGGGTTGTGGTGCGCTGTTGTGGCGCTTTCGTAGTACGCTGTTGCGCTTCTGTCGCGCTGTTGTTGCGCTTCTCTTGTGCTCCTCTAATGCTGCTATCAGAACAGTGTTGTGGAGCTGTTGTGGTGTTGTTGTGGAGCAGCGGAAGCGTTCTTGTAGTGCTGTTATCGCGTCGCTGTGACGTTATTGTGGTACATTTTCTGGTGTGCTGTTGTGGTGCTGTTGTTGTGGTGTTGTGATAGTGCCTTTTTATGCTGCTGTTGAGATCTTGTCATCTCGCTGTTATACTGCTTTTGTGGTGCTGCTCTGGCGCTATTATGGCGCTGTTTTGATGTACTGTTGTGGCGTTGTTTGGATTCGTTGTTGGAATGTTGTGGTGCTGCTGTTGCTGTTGTCGTCCTGCTCTGGTTCTGTAGTGGCGCTGTTAAGGTGCTGCTGTGGGACTGTTTTCATCCTGCTGTTGTGCTGTTAAGGCGCTGGTATTGTGCCAGCACTGCTGTTGTTCATGTGTTTGGGTCCTGTTGTGATGATGTTGTGGTGCTGTTGAGATGCTGTTAAGAAGCTGTTGTGGTTTTATAGTCTTCGTGGCGCTGTTAAGGTGTTGCTGTGACGCTGTTGTTGAGATCTAGGTGACGAGGAGGGGGTGAGTGTGTCTGTGTGTCAGCAGTTTATTGCCAAGCTGCAGTGTGAGCTGCCGGGGTTGGTCGGAGAGGGAGGACACGTTCACGGAGATAAGGGCTTCTTGGCAGGTGGTGTAAGATGGGCGAGCACACACACACACACACACGCACACACACACACACACACACACACACACACACACACACACACACACACACAACACTGCCGTATGTCAGGTATATCCATTTTGTCCACCAGCTCCGTTGGGAGAGGATGAACATCTGGGTGGACTGTGGACAGGCTGCCGCGACCCAGTTTCGAACCTATGCGGGTTTGATCCCAAGCGGCCCGTGCATGCGTGATGGTCAGCTATGTTAACTTCTGTGTGTGTGTGTGTGTGTGTGTGTGTGTGTGTGTGTGTGTGTGTGTGTGTGTAACAACAGCATGCATTAGCGAGAGACACTTATCTTAAATTGTCATTGTCCGCAGACATGACACAGGCCCAGGACCTGATACAGTCTTATGTTTCTCTCTCTCTCTCTCTCTCTCTCTCTCTCTCTCTCTCTCTCTCTCTCTCTCTCTCTCTCTCTCTCTCTCTCTCTCTCTCTCTCTCTCTCTCTCTCTCAGAGCAGTGTGACCTTCACAGGCGACCAAAACAAAGCGATTCAAGCTTCTCTCGTCCACTGAACTCCCCACTCCCCTGCCACACACACGCTCCCATCCCCTGCCCCACTCACACTCCCCTCCCCTGCCCCACACACACACTCCCCTCCCCTGCCCCACACACACTCCCCTCCCCTCACGCACACACACACACACACCCCTCCCCTCTCCTCTCCTCGCCTCTCCCACCCCTCACCCACACTGGCTGAAGAGTCCCCCAACAGTAATGGGATATCAGAAGGTCAGGTGCCGGTGCAAAAGTGACTCGCATCGAGACAGCGGTGTCCAGCCTCAGACTTTACGGCCATTATCAAATACGTAATTACGGGAGAGATAAATATCCCATAATTACCATTGATCATGTCATTATCTAAGTAAGGGCTAAGGTGAAATAGGTTAGAAAAAAAAATGGCTCGTAATAGGTCATACGATTATATGAATGGGGGAATGGGTATTGGGCTTTCCATTAATAAATCAGGTAGGAGATGTTAATCAAACTGGAAATAAAATATTCCACAGGATACTTTGATAACACCACATGAAAAGGTTGAATACACCCCCTGTGCAGTGTGGTACCAAGGAGAACCTGAACACACCATATCAGAGCATCACAGAAGAATGATCATGTGGTACATTGCTACGGTGGAGTGTGGGACAGAAGCAATATGAAATGATACGTAAAGGTACATTGTAGGCTCTGCATCATCAACTCGATGCAAAGTAATCTTTATTATATAAAGGTTCTCTTGTCTCTCTCTCCTCGTCTGTTCGTCCACCCATACAGCCTGTAGACTCAGTGGGGAGGTTGCCAAACACACGATTACCAGCCACCCATACAAAGTTGCTCATAACTTATCAATTTCCTTAGCAGGATTGAAATTGTTGGTTGCTAGGGGGGTGATATGTTTTCGGGAATATATTATACTCTATCATTATGTAGTTAAGCTGGAAGGTTTTTGCTGACTACATATGAGGAAAATAGAGGGTGGGGGGATGAATGATTAACCTACGGGAAAATGTCATTACGCCATTCAGGGTGAGGTGGCCATGGAGGGAGGGAGGGACGGAGTGGTGTGGTGAGGGAGGACATGGCAGCCAGGGAAAGAGTGAGTGCTGGTGGTGGTGGTGAGTCAGAGTGTGGCGGCTAGTGAGGCAGGGCATAGTGGTGCATTATCGTACACATGAGAAGGACAGCTAACAGGAGACCTAATGGTCAATAATGAGATTATCTGTAGAAAACAATTGACACCGAGGTAGGGAAAGGAGAGCATGGCTCAAGGATTGGTGAGGGAGTAGCTGAAGGTTTGGTGAGGGAGGGTGCGGTCACAGAAGACACGAAAACAAAGTCCAAAATAGAATTATGAAAAAAAGATGAATACGATGCAAAGATGAATCGAGATCTAATGACGACGCACCATACTAGGAAGTGGACCTAGAATGCAAAATGACAACCCAGAGCGAAGACACTGTTAAAGCAGATAATCCATGACGGTACACTGAGAGCGGTAGGCAGCAGCAGCAGCAAGACGGTACAGTAACAACAAGACGGTACAAGGAGAGCGGTAGGCAGCAGCAGCAGCAGCAGCAAGACGGTACAGGAAGAAAGTTACGCAGCCGTACTAGGACGGTACAGTAACAGCAAGATGTTACAGTAACAGCAAGACGGTACAGTAACAGCAAGATGTTACAGTAACAGCAAGACGGGACAGTAACAGCAAGACGGTACAGTAACAGCAAGATGGTACAGTAACAGCAAGATGGTACACTAACAGCAAGACGGTACAGTAACAGCAAGATGGTACAGTAACAGCAAGATGGTACACTAACAGCAAGACGGTACAGTAACAGCAAGATGGTACAGTAACAGCAAGACAGTACAGTAACAGCAAGACGGTACAGTAACAGCAAGACGGTACAGTAACAGCAAGACGGTACAGTAACAACAAGACGGGACAGTAACAACAAGACGGGAGAGTAACAGCAAGACGGTACAGTAACAGCAAGACGGGACAGTAACAGCAAGACGGGACTGTAACACCGGAGCCAGACGGCCCTGGTTGAGAGGGGTGGGGGAGTGATGTTACCCACCTCTTAGTTGATAACGGGCCGTAACGCCTGTAACATGCAGATTATATATTTTTGTTGGCTGGGTCCTATGTGACGCTGGGGAGGAGGGGAGGGAGCCCGCGGTGTGGGAGGGAGGGAAGAAGAGGGAGAGGGTTGGTGGAGTGTGGGATGGGGTGAGGTGGGGCAAGGATGAGAGGAACTAAATTTTAAGTCATTATGTTATTACCCGGACGTGGGGGGAGGGGCGCCAGCACACACCAGCTGACGACTGCCTGGTTGTGTTGATGGTGGGGGAGAGGCGGGCACGGAGGGTGAGAGGGAGGGTGGAAGGGTGGGCTGGGAGGTTGGCTTGGGAGGGAGGAGGAGGATACAGGCTGTGGATGAATGGGTGGGAGGTTGGCTGGGGAGGGAGGAGGAGGATAGAGGCTGGGGATGAATGGGTGGGAGGTTGGCTGGGGAGGGAGGAGGAGGATAGAGGCTGTGGATGAATGGGTGGGAGGTTGGCTGGGGAGGGAGGAGGAGGATAGAGGCTGGGGATGAATGGGTGGGAGGTTGGCTGGGGAGGGAGGAGGAGGATAGAGGCTGGGGATGAATGGGTGGGAGGTTGGCTGGGGTGGGAGGAGGAGGATAGAGGCTGGGGATGAATGGGTGGAAGGTTGGCTGGGGTGGGAGGAGGATGATAGAGGCTGTGGATGAATGGGTGGGAGGTTGGCTGGGGTGGGAGGAGGAGGATAGAGGCTGGGGATGAATGGGTGGGGGAGGTGGGCTGGGGGATGGAGGAAGAAGATAGAGGCTGGGGATGAATGGGAGGGGAGTTGGTATAAAAGTGGACAGGAGTGTAGAAAGGTGGGAGTTAGTGAGGGTTGAGCCGTGAAGGTGGGAGGAGGTTAGAGTGGTGTATGGGTTGGGGTGGGTCTGAGTCATTAGGGGTGATAAGGCCAGGTGGACGCGAGAAATGTAAGTGGGTGAGAGTGGAGTGGAGTGGGGTGAGAGTGTAGTGGGTGAGAGTTGAGTTGGTGAGATCGGAGTGGGTGAGAGTGGAGTGGGGTGAGAGCGTGTGTGAGATGATGACTTATGTATGAAGGTGAGGGAGGAACATTGGATAGAGAGGTAAGGGTGGGAGGGAAGGGTCAGTGTTGACACTGTTATGGGGGAGTAAAGGCTAAGGGTCGACTCTGATAAGGGTGGAAGGAAGTGCTCAGGAGGGGCGGGAGTGGGAAAGAGAGAGGAAGAGAAGGAGAGGGAGAGATGAGAGCAGGAGAAAGAGATCTGAGAATGATTTCGTCATAAAGAGGCGAAGGACGTGGTGTGAGGTAGAGTAACAGAGAGAGATGGAAAAGGAAAGTAACAGAAAGGAAGGGAGAAGAAAAGAGAAATGTGAAGGGAAAGTTAGAGAAGCGGAAGAGAGAAGGAGTGATAGCTCAGGAGAAGAGGAGTGCTTGGGTAGAGCAATTGAGGAGTGAAGGGTAAGTGAGGAGGGAGTGGGTTAAGAGAGTCATTGTAGCGACTGCCCGTTAAGGGTTGGTGGAGGAGAGGCGGGCTGACGTGGTCGGGAAGAGTCATGGTGGTAGCTGGCTGGACATAATCGGTGGGGAGGACAGGCGGGCTGACGTGGTCGTGGAGAGTCATGGTGGTGGCTGGCTGGACATAAGCGGTGGGGAGGACAGGCGGGCTGACGTGGTCGTGGAGAGTCATGGTGGTGGCTGACTGTAAGAGGTGAGGGTCACAGCTCTTCCTCCCTCCTTCTCGACTTCACACTTAACTCATTACTAAAGTCGTTGAATCACCAGCAAAGACAATGATATCTAGGCTCGTGTGAGCTGTCTTTGTGCTTCCCAGCCACTTAACTCTGAACTTGCCTCACTATACTAACAGCTGCTTCCCATAGTTTGGGTGTGGAGATCAACCACACGAGAAACGACCATTATGATACCCCCTTCTTTTCTGGAACAGCGTAACCCTAGATTTCCCTTCCTTCTTGTGTCTTTCCCTCTTTCTACATTTCCACCTTCAAAAATTAAACCTAAAATTACCTGAAAAGCTCAGATTGAATTTCCTCTACATAATTTTTTACACTAATTTTTTCTTTCAATTTAAACGGACATGATCACGGTATATTTTGGCTCTTGCCGTGTCGGCTGCCGTGACACGAAAAGAGAAAATGGCAGAGATGTGTATTTACACTAAACAGTATCCTGTAAACGTAAAGTAAATCTTGTCTTAATTTAAAGAAACCAGAAGAGGATCTTCATGTTCAAGTACTCCCAGAGCCGCGAGCTTCCGCTGCTATATATAAACTGACATTAACGTCTTATTCTGGGAACCAATACGTTTAGAACTTTACTACACGACCCAGATTGGTGCCGGGAGACATGAATAGCCAGAAGTAGCGGCAGATCTTAAACTGTGTTGGTCATCTTGCGGCCACAACGATATCCACCAGAGTCAACAGCATTAGACGCGTCTTACTCCGGTGACTGGCCATTGTTGCCCCAGACCTCCGTGCCGCCCGGGGCTGTAAAGAGACCATTTCTGGGCAAGTGTGGTCTAGACGAGGGTCGTGAGGGCCAATAGTCGTCCGGTTGTCCAGGTGTATGACTCTGTTGCTCGGGAAACTCTGGGAGCTCCCGGCCAGGCTGGGGAAAAAGGGAGGGAGAAGAGGATTGGGCCAGAGAGAGAGAGAAAAAAAAGAGACGGAAGGAGATTGTTATACCAGAACAAAAGGAGAATAAGCGAAGGAGGAGAAAAGAAAAGGATGAGAGAATAATTGGCAAAATTGAGAGAAGATTAAGGGGAGAGGATGACGGTAGCGACGGGGGGGAGGAGAACGTGAGCCAGAGGAATATGTTCGTCTGTGTGGAAGGCAAATGAAATTATTTTCTCAGGGTTGACACGAGAAATAGAACAGAGATGTAGCGAGGCATGACTGTAGGAGGGGGGGAGGTCTATAGGTGCATGAGAATCCGTCAGCGTTTGTGAATCTTCCAGCGTGTGTGAGTCGAAGGAAAAAAGATGAGGGAGTCTGCCAAACTGTGAGAGTCTACGAAATATTGGAAAATTCTATCCGTTGTTATTGTTTAGATTAAACCTCCCTACATCTCAGGAGGTGCGGGCCCTATGCTCTAGGGCTGACCGCTAGTGGTGAGGGACCTATGCACTAGGCTTAGGGGATTGGGTTTGTTATCCCACCCAGCCCTCACGAGAGCTAGGCTCCCTCTGGAATGCTATCAGCTCAGAGGAGTCTGCCAGCGCGTATGAATCTGTCGACCAAACCTTTGAGTCTATAGGCGAATAGGAGTCTACTACCTACCAGCATATTGGAACCTAGGAACGAAAAACGAATCGTAGTGTACATTGATCTGGAAGCCTGTGAGCTTATGGCAATCTCATCACCTCAAGGGGATCAGCCAATCTTCAAGTCTTCGAACCTGTTGGAGTCAGCCATCGTGCTGAAAGTCGATCAAGTTATGGGGAATCTAACACCATGTGAGATTCTACAACTACAGCTGTTCAGAACCCGCTAGCTTATAAGGAATCTAATAATGGATAGAAAGCTTTGTGGCATTAGGAGATATCCACCCAACGTATCGGAGTCTATTGTGATGACACTGAAATCCCACCAACTCATGGCATTCGACCAAGGTCTGGGGTTATTTCATACCATCGCCTGGATGTCTAATATTCCAGATGTTCCTCGTTAATATTTCAGAAGGGAGACTGAACGGAATCATTTCATTTTGTCATAATTCATGTGAAAGTCTTTCACTCTTTAAGATGACAAATGTCAGTAATTTGGTATCAGTCATAATTCTCACAGTTTGAAATATTGAATCCATTTAACCTTGAGGTTATAGATTCCAGAACTCCAACTGGACCAGCTCGTGATCCATACTCGATCCTAATACGACTTGACATTTAGATCCCCCATGTTAATGCATTGTGTATAACCCAATTATACAGTGAGATCAGCGACGTTGTCTTTGGTCAGAATAAATCTAAAGGTTAGCTCCACCTTCGGTTGGTTGAATTCTAGAGTGCCTCCTCTAACGCCTTAACCAGTACCTACGTTGGACCTGTGAACGCTAATGGTGTATACCGTTGATATCACCAGTGTTGTACTTCCGTTGATCTGTGAACGCCAGCGTTGTACCTCCGTTGATCTGTGAACGCCAGTGTTGTACCTCCGTTGATCTGTGAACGCTAATGTTGTACCTCCGTTGATCTGTGAACGCCAGTGTTGTACCTCCGTTGATCTGTGAACGCTAATGTTGTACCTCCGTTGATCTGTGAACGCCAGTGTCGTACCACCGTTGATCTGTGAACGCCAGTGTTGTACCTCCGTTGATCTGTGAACGCTAATGTTGTACCTCCGTTGATCTGTGAACGCCAGTGTTGTACCTCCGTTGATCTGTGAACGCTAATGTTGTACCTCCGTTGATCTGTGAACGCTAATGTTGTACCTCCGTTGATCTGTGAACGCTAATGTTGTACCTCCGTTGATCTGTGAACCCGTTGATCTGTGAACGCCAGTGTTGTACCTCCGTTGATCTGTGAACGCTAATGTTGTACCTCCGTTGATCTGTGAACGTTAATGTTGTACCTCCGTTGATCTGTGAACGCCAGTGTTGTACCTCCGTTGATCTGTGAACGCTAATGTTGTACCTCCGTTGATCTGTGAACGTTAATGTTGTACCTCCGTTGATCTGTGAACGCCAGTGTTGTACCTCCGTTGATCTGTGAACGCTAATGCTGTACCACCGTTGATCTGTGAACGCCAGTGTTGTACCTCCGTTGATCTGTGAAAGCTAATGTCGTACCACCGTTGATCTGTGAACGCCAGTGTTGTACCACCGTTGATCTGTGAACGCCAGTGTCGTACCACTGTTGATCTGTGAACGCTATACCTCCGTTGATCTGTGAACGTTAATGTTGTACCACCGTTGATCTGTGAACGCCAATGTTGTACCACCGTTGATCTGTGAACTCTAGTGGTGTACCTCCATTGATAACTGAACGCAAATGCTGTACCTCTGTTTACCTCTTTATCAATAACCAGCAGGTGATCCTCCTCATTCACATGTAGGCTCCGCTGTGCCTTAATCTGACACAACACTGAAAGATTATTGAGTAATTCGTACGCCAGCCTGCCAGACAGAGAGACAGACAGACAGTCATCCCATTAAGCAAGATACTAATAAATTCATTAACCAATTAAACCTAAGAAACTCTTAGGTCAGTGGTTTACCCCAAGTCATCATTTATCATAATCTGAATCTTTGATTCCCTCCGCCTCATTAGCATTTATCGTGTTAAATTCATTATTAAGGGGAGATTAATCTTGTATGTGATGTAAAATTCATCGGGGTAGGGGGTCTAATAACTTTCATGGTCAGTTACGATAGCCCTATACCATCGGTTATCTTGGGGGTCTAATAACTCTCATGGTTAGTTACAACAGTCCTATACCATCGATTATCGAGGGTCTAAAAACTCTCATGGTTAGTTACAACAGTCCTATACCATCGTTTATCGAGGGTCTAATAACTCTCATGGTTAGTTACAACAGCCCTACACCATCGTTTATCGAGGGTCTAATAACTCTCATGGTTAGTTACAACAGTCCTATACCATCGTATATCGAGGGGGAGGGTCTAATAACTCTCATGGTTAGTTACAATAGCCCTATACCATCGATTATCGAGGGTCTAATAACTCTCATGGTTAGTTACAACAGTCCTATACCATCGTTTATCGAGGGTCTAATAACTCTCATGGTTAGTTACAACAGCCCTATACCATCGTTTATCGAGGGTCTAATAACTCTCATGGTTAGTTACAACAGCCCTATGCCATCGTATATCGAGGGGGAGGGTCTAATAACTCTCATGGTTAGTTACAACAGTCCTATACCAACGTTTATCGAGGAGGGTCTAATAACTCTCATGGTTAGTTACAACAGTCCTATACCAACGTTTATCGAGGAGGGTCTAATAACTCTCATGGTTAGTTACAACAGCCCTATACCATCGTTTATCGAGGGGGAGGGTCTAATAACTCTCATGGTTAGTTACAACAGCCCTATACCATCGTTTATCGAGGGTCTAATAACTCTCATGGTTAGTTACAACAGCCCTATACCATCGTTTATCGAGGGTCTAATAACTCTCATGGTCAGTCACGTTTTATAGCAGTTCAATCATCAGTTTATTGCAGGGTAATTATTGCCCGCCGCAACCCATCAATCACCAGCCATTATTTTCATATCAAACAGCCACCAATACCTAAGCCAAAATTCAAATGACAGGAATAGAATATTATCCAAACATTATTATTCACCTATGTACGATAAATGTATGTATTGTAGCCAAAATGTGTTGCATTCGTATATCAAACTAAGAAGTATATATATATATATATATATATATATATATATATATATATCCCTGGGGATAGGGGAGAAAGAATACTTCCCACGTATTCCCTGCGTGTCGTAGAAGGCGACTAAAAGGGAAGGGAGCGGGGGGCTGGAAATCCTCCCCTCTCGTTTTTTTTTTTTTTTTTTTTTTTTTTTTAATTTTCCAAAAGAAGGAACAGAGAAGAGGGCCAGGTGAGGATATTCCCTCAAAGGCCCAGTCCTCTGTTCTTAACGCTACCTCGCTATCGCGGGAAATGGCGAATAGTATGAAAAAATATATATATATATATATATATATTTTTTTTTTTTTTTTTTGCTTTGTCGCTGTCTCCCGCGTTTGTGAGGTAGCGCAAGGAAACAGACGAAAGAAATGGCCCAACCCACCCCTATACACATGTGTATACATACACGTCCACACACGCAAATATACATACCTACACAGCTTTCCATGGTTTACCCCAGACGCTTCACATGCCCATATATATATATATATATATATATATATATATATATATATATATATATATATATATATATATGAAACAATACAAACCTCCACTAGCCAGGATCGAACCCGGGACCCCTGCCTGGCAAGCGTGAACATTACGGCTAGGCTGTGATCATGGCCTAGCGGGAGTACTCCCTCCTACCACGCAGGGGACCCGGGTTCGATCCTGGCTGTTGGAGATTTGCATGTTATATGGAAGTGTGCGTTCATATGCACTATATATATATATATATATATATATATATATATATATATTTCATACATATTCGCTTTATCCCGCGTTAGCGAGGTAGCGTTAAGAACAGAGGAGTGAGCCTTAGAGGGTATATCCTCACTTACCACCCTTTTCTGTTCCTTCTTTTGGATAATTATAAACGTGAAGGGAGGATTTCCAGCCCATCGCTCCCTCCCCTTTTAGTCGCCTTCTACGACACGCAAGGAATACGTGGGAAGTATTCTTTCTCCCCTATCCCTAGGGATATATATAGCCTGGTTCATTTCATTGACAGCACGTCGACCCCGGTATACCACATCGTTCCAAGTTGCTATATTCTTTGCACGCCACACACACACACACACTCACACACACACACCGCACACACACACACACATCGCACACACACACACACCACACACACACACACACACACACACACACACACACACACACACACAAGAGTTTTATTCGAGTTTGTGAGCAAGATTGGATGGATGAATCCCAGGACATATCAGTGCGATTACTGGATGAAAAATCTATACAAATCATCTTAATCCAACAGCAAACACTTGTTGCCATCAAAGACCAGAGTATACTGGAAATCCTACGCAGTTCATACAGTCCATCCCTGTAGACTTTCCTGGTAAACCTAGTCACTGCTGCATATATTTGCAGGAGATGCCTCACACAGTGCAACACAAGACAGACTTATGTTGGCATTGTGTCTTTCAGACGTCCTCTCACCTGTTACTGCGGCTCGCTTAGAGAGATCAAGGCAAACATATCATCTGCAGATAGATAGATCACAGTCGTAGTACGAATCACTTGAGGGGAAAGTGATCAGATCCTCAGATTTTTCACTCACTCAGAAATGATAAAGACATACATTATTCTAACCCAACGAAAGTCTCAGTCATTTCATCACTTGATGGTCAAGTTTTACGTAGTTATGTATGTGACGTCTCCATAGCTTGTGATGAACTGGAGGTCTCCAGTCTAGTTCGAGAGTTCATCAGTCGTACAGTCTACCTTGTTAGTGCAAGGGACTTCCTCTGGTCGTTTCTTTTCAGTAAGGTAGTCCTTTAGCCTCTCCTCAACTACCTTAGTCCTCAACCACAACGCCCCAGCTAACTCTCCATCCCCACAAGATCCTTCAACATTCTGACACACAGCAAGAAGTGGTTTTACCCAACTTCTCCTCCTGAGGCAAATCATAAAGGAAATACTGTGCAGTTTGAGTCTCGTCTCACAAGGCAATCAGATATAGCCTTGGATTTTTCTTGATATTTTTGAAAAACTAGATTTTCTTGAAATTTTCAGCATAGATACTTTTGTGTATGCTGAATACGAATCTGTGGTCAAACTCTAAAAATTCGTGTACTGAGTCTCGTTTTGTTTGCTACCTATTCAGTTCACTGTAACAGATGATTGTGCTGTTGCAAGTTTCACTATTGTGGAGGCAATGCATGTTTCACTATCTCTCCAATACACCGAATATCTCCTCCTGCGAAGGTGCCTTGAGGATAATGATAAATACCCTTGACGATTTCGAAGTTGAATATAAGATGAAAACTTCAGTCAATTTGCAAAACTTGTGCTTCGTGTTACTCTCCTCCTCATATTAAATGTACAGATCAGTGTACAGATTTGATATACGTGAGTGTACATATGAAGTTGAAGTGTGTGTACACACGAGGTTCAGTTGGGATATACAACGTGAGGGTACACATGAGGTTCAGGTAGAATATACAACGTGAGTGTATACATTAGGTTCAGGTGGAACATACAACATGAGTGTACACATAAGGTTCAAGGTGGGGTTAGATACCACTAGACACGGAAATGGTTTCGAAACAATAGCTTCGTTTTGTCAATACGTATCATATTCTATTTCCAGTATCAATTACCTGCTCCATTGAATCAACCCTTTGTGCTACCTCCCCATTATTATCTGCTGTAATCTACTGTGTGCGTGATCTGGGTAACTCGCCATTACATTATCTCACACAGCTGTATTATTCTGTGAACCTTTGCGTATTATTCCTTTTATCCCTGTTTGTAATTAGGCTTTAACATAACACAATATGAAAATCAATCTTTCCCTGGAAAAAAAAAGTAATGATAATTGATTTGGTAATTGGTAATACAATGGTGACTGGTAGAGGAACAGGGGTTCTGCCTTTAAGCCAGCAACAAGTGCATGAGAGAGAGAGAGAGCAGTCAGCCTGATTACCCCACAAGAGCAGGTCAGTCTACTCCGTGACTGGCAGGCGCAACACGAAGGCCCTCCACACGTGAATCCAGTGGCCAGACAATAGCCAGTTGCCGATGAATGCCGGGCGACGGCCTTCTTGTGTGTGACAGGTTATTGTGCCGGACGTCTCTTGCTGGTCGTCAGGATCTACCAGCAGCAGTGTGATCTGTTGTCATCTAAGGCAACATGACCTATCATTAACCTACACTGGACCAGGTTATGTGATAGTATTCAATCTGGAAAGGTTTACGTTATTACATCTTTGTATCATATACAGGGAGGGTGTTTTGTACTCGTGTGTGTGTATGTGTGTGTGTGGGTGTGGGTGGGTGGGTGTGTGTGTGCGCGCTCTTACCTAGTCGCTGTTTCCCGCCTTCGACGAGGTAACGCTAGAATAAAGGAGAACAACTGCCCCACACTTTTTCACATCAAAGCCCACCATCCAAGCTGAGCAGATCAGTCCATTGGTTTCATCTGGCCGCTTCACACGCCCTGGTTCAACCCCACCTGAAGAACACGTCGCCCCTTGCGTACTACATCCCATGCTCGCCTCTCACCCTCCTGAATGTTCAGAGTATGGAAACTTACAGCCTCTTTCACTTCATCCTTCCATCTTCTTTTCTCTCCCTCTTTCCCTCTTGCTTCCTCGATGATAAAACTCAGATCCTCTTCCTCAGTCTTTCCTCGCTCATCTTCTCTCGAAGTCCAAACTATTTCAGCACAGGCTGGTCATCTCCGTCGTTCAGACTGTGTTTACTAACCACATCTCGCTCTTACACAGACCATTCCTTACATGCAAAGCCCTCCGCACACTAGATACAGTTTTCAGGCATTTCACTTTCTAAACGTCCATCCTCCTCCGTTGCTATGTATTCAGGGCCCAAGACTGGCATATAGTCAACTGCCCTGGGACTGCTATATTTTCAGACATATACATCGTTGCTTGAGGAGACACTGAACTGTCCTTCCACACACAGACACACACACACACACACACACACACACACACACACACACACACACTCATGAGTGTGTGTGTGTGTGTGTGTATATTTTTTTTTTTTTTTTTTTTTTTTTTTTTTACTTTGTCGCTGTCTCCCGCGTTTGCGAGGTAGCGCAAGGAAACAGACGAAAGAAATGGCCCAACCCCCCCCCCCCATACACATGTACATACACACGTCCACACACGCAAATATACATACCTACACAGCTTTCCATGGTTTACCCCAGACGCTTCACATGCCTTGCTTCAATCCACTGACAGCACGTCAACCCCTGTATACCACATGACTCCAATTCACTCTATTTCTTGCCCTCCTTTCACCCTCCTGCATGTTCAGGCCCCGATCACACAAAATCTTTTTCACTCCATCTTTCCACCTCCAATTTGGTCTCCCTCTTCTCCTCGTTCCCTCCACCTCCGACACATATATCCTCTTGGTCAATCTCTCCTCACTCATTCTCTCCATGTGCCCAAACCATTTCAAAACACCCTCTTCTGCTCTCTCAACCACGCTCTTTTTATTTCCACACATCTCTTTTACCCTTACGTTACTTACTCGCTCAAACCACCTCACACCACACATTGTCCTCAAACATCTCATTTCCAGCACATCCATCCTCCTGCGCACATCTCTATCCATAGCCCACGCCTCGCAACCATACAGCATTGTTGGTACCACTATTCCCTCAAACATACCCATTTTTGCTTTCCGAGATAATGTTCTCGACTTCCACACATTTTTCAAGGCTCCCAAAATTTTCGCCCCCTCCCCCACCCTATGATCCACTTCCGCTTCCATGGTTCCATCCGCTGACAGATCCACTCCCAGATATCTAAAACACTTCACTTCCTCCAGTTTTTCTCCATTCAAACTCACCTCCCAATTGACTTATATATATATATATATATATATATATATATATATATATATATATATATATATATATATATATATATATATATATATATATATATATATATATATATATGTATATATATATATATATATATATATGAAGGGAAAAGGCGGATCAGAAGAGGTGAGGAGGAGGGATGTTGAGAGACGAGGGGAAGGGAAAGCAGAGGAAGGGTTCAGAGGAGCGAGAGGGGGAAATACGAGGAGAGATCAGGAGGCACGAAGGAGGAAGGAAAAGGGGGAAAGAAGAGCACGACTCAGGAGAGGAGGGAGGAAGACTCTCCCCTCGACAGAACAGCCAAGAATTAGCGTTGTTTACTGTAGTTGTTGGTGGTGACCGAGGCGCCTGGCTGCCCACCCCTCGGTGTCGCTAACTCACGGCAGGAAACTCATAAAGTCTGGTAGATCCGCGTGATTATAGACGGGAGGGGTGAGGTCGCTGGGGAAGGAAGGAAGGTAGGGAGGGAGGAGAGTGCCCACAGGATAGAGAGTGATGGAAACGCCAGCCGGGGGAGAGAGAGAGAGAGAGAGAGAGAGAGAGAGAGAGAGAGAGAGAGAGAGAGAGAGAGAGAGAGAGAGAGAGAGAGAGAGGGAGAGAGAGAGATGAGAGAGCCAGCAGGGGGAGGAGGAAGGGAAAGGATCGCCAACAGGGTAGGGAGGAATGGAAGAGCCAATACCAGAGGGAGGAAGAGATGGGAAAACAACAGGGAGAGAGGGAGGGATAGAGGAAAAAGAGAGCTGACGAGGGAGGGACTCAAGGGAGAACCAATAAGGGAGGGAGGAAGAGAATTTGCATTGCTGCCAATCTGGCAATCTCGATATTCTTATTTTCATCTGGTGGCATTTTATGGCGCTTGGCGAGACGAAGGAAATCCAGAGATCTCATACCATATCTCTCAACAAATCTAGCGTCCTTTGTCAGCTATCTCATGTTGATCATAAGCAATATAAACCAAATGATAAACCTCGAAACATCCACGGATACTAAATGGCCCATTGAACCCCACGACTCCCATCTGCCACCAGTATAATTCTGTTACGATGAGTTGATGGCTAACGAGCTAATAGGCTGATGGCCTGTTAACTGTTTACGTGGTTCACACACCGGGTAGGGGAAGCCACTGAAAGGGCCTCCCCTTTGGAGCATGAGACTGGTGGATCGTTATCCCACAGCCAACTCAATCCTCCCGAAGAGTGAAGCAGTGTCCCTGGGTATCATGAATTACAGAGAACAAATTTCCTTTAACCTGGCCAGACATGAGCGAGATATATGCTCGCATGGAAACAGCTTCTTAACGTTAGATATGATTTTGCCTCGTAGCAGAGCAGAGCAGAGAGAGAGACAATCGGACCTGCTTCTGTGGGGTGTTAGAGTTCCTGACTGTGACCCATTCATTGGCCGCCCAGGGTCGAGCGCATAGGTTCGAATCCTGGTTGTGGCAGTCGGTCCACAATGAACCCAGCCGTTCATCCATCCTTAGGGATCGGTCGATAGAATGGGTACCTGGCCCAGATTAGGGTATATGTGTCTATAGTGTTCATGGGACGGCCTCGATAAAGGCCTCAGTCTTGATAAATGATGACTTATTTCCTTCGAAGGCACCTGCGATGGTCGGCAGGTACACTTGTGAGGGGCTCTTACAGCAGAGGAATGACTTCAGAACGCATTCTAAGATTGCTCGATCCAATGGACGACGTAACATCGTTGGTATTCTGTTTTAGGTAATGACCGATAAGACAAAATATAAGCTTCTTGTGCTTCTGAAACCTATTCTCGGAGGAGTTCATTCCGTGAATAAGAATATGAAGCTGAATTCCGAGTTGCCCAAAAAGTTGCCGAATGACTCGATTCACTCGAGTGATTCCTCTTTGCTCAAAGATCGCCACAACCGAGAGAAGAAAATATAATGCTGCGGTAGAAAACCACTTGCATCCAAAACATTACTTGCACCATGAGTTTGACATAGTTTTCACATAAATGGCCAGGAATAGTCATGGGTGCTGCATCAGCTTTCTAATCGTAAAGTAATGAGGTCAAAGTTTACCGCAATAAGTTCGTGAACTGAGACCAATGTCACCTTTGACTGCAGGCAGATGTTTTAAAATCAGTTAAGCCTGGAATCCCTTAATCGAGTACGATTCTTTTAATGATGCAGCATCGCTCCCTCGTATTGATTCTCGGAGGTAGAAATAGCATCACATTAAGTGGACCGAAACCTCAGACACTCTGCGTCTTTGGAGAGACGTAGCAGACCGAAAAAAAAGGGATCGAAGACCTTTATCATTCGGGTCTCGCTCTTCTCACATTACCATAATCTAATGCTAATGCTGAATATGTGTGTTCAGTTCACGAAGACATGAGTGAAATCAGAAACTGCGTCATAGAATAAGTGCCATGAATTCGAAATTCCATTTTTGGCCTTGAAGTAAAGGCCCTGCAGGCGACGCAGGGAACTGTTCTCACAATAACGGGTTGCCTGAGATTGTGATATGAATAAGGACAATGGAAGAATGTAATCATCGAGCAGGACTTGAATACTGACGACAAGCAACAACCTGGCTGGAATGTGGCTGAAATCGAGTAAATATCATACTTCAGTGCCTTAAATAATGAAGTAACATTTTTCATACATGAGGACAATCTTTTTTTCTTTTTATCTGGTATTTTACATAGCGACATTTTCTTCGAGTTTAGCCAGATTTTAGGATGGATGTAGCGACATTTTCACATTTCATTTCGGCATCACTGGATGGGAGAGCCAACAGGGGAGGGTGAGATGGGAAAGAAAACAGACGTGGGACGAGTGTGAGCAACAACAGGAAGGGGAGAGATGGGAACAACAGCATGGAAGGGAAGGATAGGCGCACTAACAAGGGATAGAGAGAGGTGTAAGAGAGCCAACAGAGAAAGGGGGATGGAGGAACGGATGGGAGATCAGCAATGGTGGGAAAATAGGTGAGATAGCCAACAAGAAAAGGGAGATGGGAGCTTTATCCCCTCCCTGTCCCATATTCCCCTCTCTCTCTCCTTTAACTACCCTCTTGTAAAAAGGGATGGGGAAAAAGGGATGGGATCGCTAGAAGAGGAGGGGCGGGATGGGAGAACCAACGGTGAGGGAGGGATGGGAGCACCTGTTGGAAAAGAAGGGACGTGAGTGCCAACAGATGAAGAAGGAACGGATGAACCAACAGAAGGGGGTGGGACAGGAGAGGCAAATGACGTCAGCTTATCCTCAGTCATTACAAATGGAACAGATGAATTTACCATTTTCTCTGTTGTGTAATTCAGAGAAAATGGTCCAGTTCCAGGTAAATTCTCAAATTATACAAATCCCTTGAAAATAGCCCGTGTCCTGTGACCTATAATTACCGTTTAAGCATTGATCTGGGCCCTGGCTTAAGTTAGGTTGGATAATGCCAAACTAGAGATTTGTCTCTGAGCGACAGTCTTGGGCCTTTGTTGTCCAGGAGAAGTACCTGGCCGGCCACTCTGGGGTCCTGCCGAAGATGGAATATATTCCTGTCGAACTCATTGGGTAAAATGAGCGCCAGGGTTCGAGGCGTGAAAGAGAATAGAGAAATGAGCTTCCGATGCAGAGAGAGAGAGAGAGAGAGAGAGAGAGAGAGAGAGAGAGAGAGAGAGAGAGAGAGAGAGAGAGAGAGAGAGAGAGAGAGAGAGAATATAAAGCCATCGTCTCCCAATGAATCACCTCTTCGTCAGAGAACGGAGAGAGAGAGAGAGAGAGAGAGAGAGAGAGAGAGAGAGAGAGAGAGAGAGAGAGAGAGAGAGAGAGAGAGAGAGAGAGAGAGAGAGAGAGTAGGACCGATCTTAACAGTATGATCGGCATTACCCTTGACCATCTGGTGTGCCAGGAGCGCAGGTGAAGGGAGCTGATGCCATCAAGTCCTCGAGGTTTTATGCACTTCAAAGACCCTTGCTGGTCCGTACAACAGGTCTGGTCTCATAGGCAGGCTGGACGAAAAACGGGAATTCATTTCCTGAGGGTTTATCGTAGAGTGTGAGGCAGTGAACACGATGGAGAGGATGAGCTCATGGGTGATTGGGATGAGGGTATGATTTTAAGCTAACTCGGGGAGCGAGGGGTGGAGGGAGAGGGAGTATTCACGGGTGACCAGGATGGAGAAGGGAATGTTTGTGTTGCTAAGAGGAGCAAGTAATGTTAGAAGTATACATGCACACACACACACACACACACACACGCACATGATCCTTTGCAATATGTATATATATATTTTTTTTTTTTTTTATACTTTGTCGCTGTCTCCCGCGTTTGCGAGGTGGCGCAAGGAAACAGACGAAAGAAATGGCCCAACCCCCCCCATACACATGTATATACATACGTCCACACACGCAAATATACATACCTACACAACTTTCCATGGTTTACCCCAGACGCTTCACATGCCTTGATTCAATCCACTGACAGCACGTCAACCCCGGTATACCACATCGCTCCAATTCACTCTATTCCTTGCCCTCCTTTCACCCTCCTGCATGTTCAGGCCCCGATCACACAAAATCTTTTTCACTCCATCTTTCCACCTCCAATTTGGTCTCCCTCTTCTCCTCGTTCCCTCCACCTCTTGGTCAATCTTTCCTCACTCATTCTCTCCATGTGCCCAAACTACTTCAAAACACCCTCTTCTGCTCTCTCAACCACGCTCTTTTTATTTCCACACATCTCTCTTACCCTTACGTTACTCACTCGATCAAACCACCTCACACCACACATTGTCCTCAAACATCTCATTTCCAGCACATCCATCCTCCTGCGCACAACTCTATCCATAGCCCACGCCTCGCAACCATACAACATTGTTGGAACCACTATTCCTTCAAACATACCCATTTTTGCTTTCCGAGATAATGTTCTCGACTTCCACACATTCTTCAAGGCCCCCAGAATTTTCGCCCCCTCCCCCACCCTATGATCCACTTCCGCTTCCATGGTTCCATCCGCTGCCAGATCCACTCCCAGATATCTAAAACACTTCACTTCCTCCAGTTTTTCTCCATTCAAACTCACCTCCCAATTGACTTGACCCTCAACCCTACTGTACCTAATAACCTTGCTCTTATTCACATTTACTCTTAACTTTCTTCTTCCACACACTTTACCAAACTCAGTCACCAGCTTCTGCAGTTTCTCACATGAATCAGCCACCAGCGCTGTATCATCAGCGAACAACAACTGACCCACTTCCCAAGCTCTCTCATCCCCAACAGACTTCATACTTGCCCCTCTTTCCAAAACTCTTGCATTTACCTCCCTAACAACCCCATCCATAAACAAATTAAACAACCATATATATATATATATATATATATATATATATATATATATATATATATATATATATATATATATATATATATATATATATGTAAGGCATGTGTACGTGTAGGAAGAGAGGAAAGTGATTGGTTCTCAGTAAATGTAGGTTTGCGGCAGGGGTGTGTGATGTCTCCATGGTTGTTTAATTTGTTTATGGATGGGGTTGTAAGGGAGGTAAATGCAAGAGTCCTGGAAAGAGGGGCAAGTATGAAGTCTGTTGGGGATGAGAGAGCTTGGGAAGTGAGTCAGTTGTTGTTCGCTGATGATACAGCGCTGGTGGCTGATTCATGTGAGAAACTGCAGAAGCTGGTGACTGAGTTTGGTAAAGTGTGTGGAAGAAGAAAGTTGAGAGTAAATGTGAATAAGAGCAAGGTTATTAGGTACAGTAGGGGTGAGGGTCAAGTCAATTGGGAGGTGAGTTTGAATGGAGAAAAACTGGAGGAAGTGAAGTGTTTTAGATATCTGGGAGTGGATCTGTCAGCGGATGGAACCATGGAAGCGGAAGTGGATCATAGGGTGGGGGAGGGGGCGAAAATTTTGGGAGCCTTGAAAAATGTGTGGAAGTCGAGAACACTATCTCGGAAAGCAAAAATGGGTATGTTTGAGGGAATAGTGGTTCCAACAATGTTGTATGGTTGCGAGGCGTGGGCTATGGATAGAGATGTGCGCAGGAGGATGGATGTGCTGGAAATGAGATGTTTGAGGACAATGTGTGGTGTGAGGTGGTTTGATCGAGTAAGTAACGTAAGGGTAAGAGAGATGTGTGGAAATAAAAAGAGCGTGGTTGAGAGAGCAGAAGAGGGTGTTTTGAAATGGTTTGGGCACATGGAGAGAATGAGTGAGGAGAGATTGACCAAGAGGATATATGTGTCGGAGGTGGAGGGAACGAGGAGAAGAGGGAGACCAAATTGGAGGTGGAAAGATGGAGTGAAAAAGATTTTGTGTGATCGGGGCCTGAACATGCAGGAGGGTGAAAGGAGGGCAAGGAATAGAGTGAATTGGAGCGATGTGGTATACAGGGGTTGACGTGCTGTCAGTGGATTGAAGCAAGGCATGTGAAGCGTCTGGGGTAAACCATGGAAAGCTGTGTAGGTATGTATATTTGCGTGTGTGGACGTGTGTATGTACATGTGTATGGGGGGGGGGGGGTTGGGCCATTTCTTTCGTCTGTTTCCTTGCGCTACCTCGCAAACGCGGGAGACAGCGAGAAAGTAAAAAAAAAAAAAAAAAAAAAAAAAAAAATATATATATATATATATATATATATATATATATATATATATATACAATTTTGCGCGTGATCAAGATATTCCTATGAGTTTACCAAATGGCGTCCTAGCTTCGTCTCTTCGATGTATATCAACTGACTGTTATACTTCTCTATTGTGTCTCCCCTGATGATGTGATTATTACACGAAAGTGCACTTGGGAACTTTTCGTGTTTCATTTTCCCCGTGGACTCATAGGAATATATATATATATATATATATATATATATATATATATATATATATATATATATATATATATATATATATATATATATATAAAGACAAATGCACATACACCACGGGTAGGATTCGAACTCGGAGTGGGTGGGGGTTGCGGCTAACTCGAACACACTGATGTTTAACGACATAGCCACCAGTTACCCAGTGTTTTGGCGCTGCTAAAGTTCTCGTTGAAACGACGACACTAAAATTGATATACCCTCTATCGGACAAGATTACAATACGTTATTACATCTCTATAACACATACACACTAACACGTCATTCGATGTAAGAGCTAAAAGCCATGAACATGACGTGTAGCGAGGGAAGAAGGCTGGTGAGGATGAAGAGGAGGATACAGAAAAGTATCTCTTTCCGTCCGTCGAGGCGCAACGCACCCTCCTGAAGACGTGTAATACGAGAGAGTATCAGAGGTTAAAGGCAACGGCGTCAAGTGGATGTCATTTTTCAAATCCTTCTCAGCTGGGAGGAAAAAAAAGCGATAAACATCACCCTGTCTGCCTCCTTTATTAGAACGAATGCTATTTTTTTTGAGAGAGATGGAAGTTAGATCAATGGCTTACTTTGCACCCTCGATAAATGCTGTGAGTCATGAGAGACCCACACGCAGGAACAAGACTTATCAAACATGCAACTTTAATGAGAAAACGTGAGTGTAGGATACGCTGGCGTTCTCGGCAAGCTGAAGAAATAAAGGTAAGAGTAAACGAGATCTTTCATTAACACATGATATGGCTGAATGATCATTGGAGCTTATGCGTGTGTGTGTAAGAAATGTGTGTGAGTGTGTGTGTGTCTTAGCTGAGATGGCACGGGCAGGTGAATGCTCTAATCAAGGTTAATTCATGAATGTTTTATATATATATATATATATATATATATATATATATATATATATATATATATATATATATATATATATATATATAATCCCTGGGGATAGGGGAGAAAGAATACTTCCCACGTATTCCCTGCGTGTCGTAGAAGGCGACTAAAAAGGGAGAGAGCGGGGGGGCTGGAAATCCTCCCCTCCCGTTTTTACTTTTCCAAAAGAGGGAAGAGAGAAGGAGGCTAGGTGAGGATTTTCTCTCTACAGCTTAGTTCTCTGTTCTTAACGCTACCTCGCTAACGCAAGAAATGGAGACTGTATATGAAAAAGTATGTGTATATATATATATATATATATATATATATATATATATATATATATATATATATATATATATATATATATATATATATATATATATATATATACATATATATATATATATATATATATATATATATATATATATATATATATATACATATATATATATATATATATATATATATATATATATATATATATATATATATATATATATATATATATATATATATATATATATGTATATATATAGCTTATCAACCAAACCCTCGGGGAGGATGAACAGCTGGGCTGAGTGTGAACCGACTGCCGCAACCAGGATCCGAGCAAACAAATAACGTTATAACATCAAGAATACTACCTAAGCATCGGTACCGGGAACACCTTCCTCGAAAAGGCTTTCTTCTGTCTTGATAATAGACCAGCGAACTTTTGTTTACAGGAGGGAGATGAGTTTGGTAAACTTGTAGGAGCATTTTTGCATACAATCTTATACGTTCACGGGGGTGAGTCTGCACCTGAAGTGGGCCTTGCTACATGCTCTGTCTTGGTACCCAGTGAGTCACTGGTTGCCATTCGGTAAAAATAAAAGAGAAACGTAGCTGGTGTGGGGCAGACCTTCACGCTATCGTAAGTAATTTATAAAACAAAGCTCTCGTTGTGTGTTAATGCACACAGTATGCAAAGAGACAATTACAATATAAGATTATGATATGATGGTTGTCACTGAATCTTGGGTAGACGCTAATAATTCCATTGCCCTTTTAAGTGGTTCCACAGTACACTCAGTTTAAGAGTGGTAGGGGGAATAAATTAGGAGGTGATGTCTTAGTTTTTACAAACAGAAAACCTAGGAGACGAACGTAGCGGTGACAGGGTTCAGTATACACTGTTACTTTATGCCAAGCAACAGAGGAACCCAAGGAGAGAAACACGGAAACAACAGCCACCGGCCGTACGCTTCACCAACACGCCAGGGTCTGGCACTACAGACGATACTACGCCATCACGCCAGACGACAGGAACTTCTAAGAGCGGAACCCAACAGTAGGAGCATCCAGCCCACGCTACACCATTACGCCAAGCAACAGTAACCCAGCAGTAACAATGCTGACTTACACCGCGCCATAACGGCGGGGCGTCAGTAACCAAATGAGAGGAACCCACCCACCGCAGGACAATAAAGGAGAGGCGACGACTCCCGATGGGCCATAGAGCCACTCCAGGACGCCAGGGGAATTTCCCTAAGAGTCGTGGGTAATGTTGGCAAGTGTGTGGCGCCTGGGGGGGGAAGGTCTGCTCAACTGCTGGAGCTCCACCTCACGTCCTGCTTCTGCCGACGATGTTGCCGTCTCCTCCCGTTGCCTGACGTAAGACCCTCCCCTTCTGTTTGATGTCTCATCCCCAGCTGCTGATGTTATCATCTTCTTTGAGGAAGACCTGCCCGGCAGGTGGGATCCTTCACCCCACTGCCAACTCTCTGTGTCTGCTGCTACTGCTGCTCCTGCATCCTATCTTGACTAGATCGCTCGAGCAGTTGTCCAGCTTAGTGTGGAGCTCCTCTGGTTCTCTTGGGTAGGAGACCTGGACTTTGATCAGCCCAAGTTATCCAGTACACGGCAAATGATAAAGGCTCAACATTCTCCCTCACCTGTCACACGTTAACCCTTATCCCTCACACATTCGTCTTTACCCTTATCACATTCTTCCTCACCTTGCACTCAACCTAAACCCTCTCACACATCTTGCCTTAATCTGTACCTTTCCTCACCCTCAGTCTTGCCTCACCCTCTGTCTTGCCTCACCCTGTGTCTTGCCTCACCTTGTATCTTGTCTCGCCCTGTTTCCTGCTTCAGTTTGTACCTCATCTCACCCACTCTAGGTCTTGCTTCATCCTGTCTTGCCTTACTCTGGGTATTGCATCATCCAGTATCTTACCTCACCATAAGGCTTGCTTCACCTTAGGTCTTGCCTCACTCAGTGTCTTGCCACACTCTGGGTGAGTAAGTGCCACATCACCAACTGTTGACGGTTCTAGTTTTCTTTAGATTTGCCTTATACACTTTGGAGGTCAACTCATTAAGAAACATTAAATGTAACAATATGAAGTTCCGTCATTTTCAAGCAGATAACCGGCAGTTTTATGAAGAAAATCGATTCGAGAAATATTGATAGAGGGAAGATTGAAGATCAGTTTTCCGTGTGCCACAACCAGTCAAAATCCTTCGAGATATTGAGAGACGTACAAGACGACATGACCAGACATCAGTAGTACAGGAGAGGATTTCGCTCTGCAAAAAGTCGCACTGACGCTCAGAGAGAAGACTGTGAGATTCAAGACACATAAGAAAATGGGATTTAAGAAAAGGTGCAAAGACTTCGGTATCAGTAGAAGGCATTACAGTAGGACATTAGATGACAGGGAAGGAACGGATTCTTCTCTTTGAGGGATACAATACCCTGATATATGTTTCCAGGAAGCTGGAACACTTAGCAATTTGATTAGAAGCAAAACAGACACGAGTGTGTAAGGCCACGGGTCATCAAGTCTCTATTCCTCCCTTGTGTTTAGTGAGAAAAGTACTTTTTGGATTACATGAAAAGAAATCTAAAGGGGAGATACATTAGTAAGAGGAGATGAAGGGAATGTTAGAATAATCCATGGTAGAGTTACTATAGGAAAAAAGGAATTAGAAAAAAAAGATATGATTTGCCCTAAGGAGAAACATCCATATTATCGTCGGGAAGAAAACAAGAATGTAGCGAGGGAGAAAATGTGACAGATACTTTTTTGGTCTTTCAAACCATAAGAATAAATCAATTACAATGGAAAAAAAAGAAGAAAAGATTTCACACATCCTGTGAATAAGGGGACACTCCACCTTACGAATACCGTATCTGTGGCTTCTTCAGACGAAGATGAGAGCTTAGACGTGATCTGAGGGAAGGAGAGTTCTCCAATAACCCAAGTCCTTTGCCCGAGTGACCTCAGAGCAGGACTGTGGCTGAAGGAAGAAGTGGACAAAGAGACGTCTTACAAGAGGAGGGGGATATCCCTGTTCATTCCCGCAACAATAGGATCTGTTATAGCGCTCCTTAGCAACAGAGACTTCACCTCAAGGGGAGGCAGTAGTCCTTCCAAGGAAGGTGGAAATAAGAAGAGTCTTCGCAAGTTAGTCCAGGCAGCGCTATCATGGTGCCAACACTGGCCGTTTCAAAGGGGGAAGTCAGAGGAGGAGGTGCTTCGACTTCAGAAAGGTTTTAAAGAGCGTGTTCAAGACTATATAACTGTTGAGTGAACGATTCGAGATGGAAGAGAGATTCTACATTGTCATTTTCTCCTCGTAAAAATCAGAATGCTGACCTGAGTCTAAGATATTAAAAAAGTTGCCGAGGCATATTGGACAAAGGTGAGGTTAAAATAAACTTTTAAGTTCTAGACACAGTAACATTATCAGAGCAAATCGATCTCGGTAATTGGTTAAGGAAGAAACTGTTTATCTAAAGCTGTTTGTGAGCATATCATGAAGAAAAGACTGTGGGAAGATATTAAGCTGGTGACACCAGAAGTCATTCACATATATACAGAAACACCATCGAAGCCTGGGTCATGTGACCTCACCTGCTTTAAGTTGAGTCTGGCACTACAAGTGGAAAAGAAAATGCAGAAGAAAGACTCTTGGAAAATGGGACTTTGAAAAAAAACAAAATCCTGAAAAAATGAAATAAACAAAAGAATATGGGAAGATGGAACACGAATCATAGACCTCAAAAAAGAAAAGAAAGAATTTCCTAAATCTGTATCACTGAAAATTATAAACAAATGACATAACAAAGAATTTGGAATAGAGTAAAAAGGGAATATAGTATGATAAAGAAAAACACTATGATCTACGACACCGAATTTTCTACAGTCCTATCTGAGACGATCTTTCACATGATGATGTTGAACATCTTATATTTCCTTTGTGCTCGGGGTGGTGTTAGTCACAGGCTGAGGCTACGGACGATTACCGCAAAGAGAGGAAAACTGGTGTCATGAAGCGAGTCTGATCCTCTATCACGTCTGGCAAAAGAGGAGGAGGAGGTATGTGATTTCACTCTGATGCTCCCAGTGTCATGAAGCGAGTCTGATCCTCTATTACATCTGCCAAAAGAGGAGGAAGGCGTACGTGATTTCAGTCTGATGCTCCCGGTGTTATGAAGCGAGTCTGATCCTCCATCACGTCTGGCAAAAGAGGAGGAAGGCGTATGTGATTTCACTCTGATGCTCCCAGTGTTATGAAGCGAGTCTGATCCTCTATCACATCTGGCAAAGGAGGAGGAGGAGGAGGTATGTGATTCCAGCCTGATGTTCCCTCTCAACCCGAAGATGATGTGGAGTGATGAGGATCTTATTTATGGTATCGTAAAGACGTTGGAGGATCATGCACGACGGATGCTGAGGAATAGAAGAGTTCGACCCTCCTCTTGCACATCCCAGGTTACACTGTTGTTCACTCTATCAATCTCCCTGATTTTTGTTAGATTGATATTCTTATCTCCTGTTTTCTCTCTCTCTCTCTCTCTCTCTCTCTCTCTCTCTCTCTCTCTCTCTCTCTCTCTCTCTCTCTCTCTCTCTCTCTCTCTCTCTCTCTCTCTCTCTCTCTCTCTCTCTCTCTCTCACACACACACACACACACACACACACATAGACACTACAAGTTGCCCTCTGGGTTAATGAAAAATTGGAGTTTTCCACTGAAGTTAATATCATGTTTACTAAGATGGCAAGATAATGTACTGCTTCATCATATTGAGCAGTTTTTTTTTCGAAATAATCTCTTTGACGTCATTTAGGTTGAAAATATATAAAGTCAAGATAGAGTTATAAGTCAGAGACTTAAGGATTAATAAGGACTAATTCACCGTGCCTATGAGGTTAAGTTATCGTCCTAATAGAACTCATCTATAATCTCATAGGAGTGAATTCCCTTGATTATAGGACTATAGCATTATCATCATTGGATTCCAATATATTATGGACGCGCCAATATACCATGGGGTGTTCGTGAGACAAAGCTCCAGTTCTATTAGGATTAAGCCATACTTCTCAAAGGCTTGAATCCCATCGCTCTTTAGGCTACTGATAAGTTGGTGTATTCGCATCACTCAAACGATTATCTTCGCCATGACATTAATGGTACCGTAATCACACGATTATCATCGTGCTCGAGGCATCATACCCACGAGAACATCGTCGTACTCAACAACACTTAAGTTATCGTACCCGCAGTAGTCGTCACTCACACTACTAAGGCCTCTTGAGGCTGACGCTTCGACCAGCAGCGCGCCTCACAGGGAAATCCCTGCTGACGTCATTGGGAGTAAAACCAGAGAGGGGTGACCGATGCAGAAGTCCCATAGCAGGGAGGAGGACCAGTAGCGGTGAAAGCATTGGCAGAAACTCCCGAGGGAAGGAGAATGAAGTTGTCAGTGATGTCAAAACACTGCTGAAGTTAGCCCCTGTTGTCACTGAACGTTGACAGGCAGAAACACAAACGGAGACGGACGGACAGAGAGGGTGACAGAAGGAGTGGGGGGAAAGAAACTGAGGTGAGTCAATATTGATCCCTAAAGGTTGCTAATCAAATTACGGTTTGTGAAGTTGATCTTTATTAGGTTAACGAGAATGACCACAGGAAGTGACGTAAACACGAAGCATTCGATATATATATATATATATATATATATATATATATATATATATATATATATATATATATATATATATATATATATATATATATATATATTCATCATACTTGGTCGCCGTTTCCCGCGTCAGCGAGGTAGCGCCAGGAAACAGACGAAGAAAGACCCATTCACTCATATGCACACATATACATGCACGCCTATACACGTACATATACATACATATACATATATATATGTACATATCAACATATACACACATACATACCTATACATTCACATACACAGCCATACACACATATACACATGTACATATTCATACTTGCTTGCCTTCATCCATTCTCGGCGCCACCCCGTCCCACAGAAAACAGAATCGCCACCCCATGCGTCAGCGAGGTAGCTCCAGGAAAACAGACAACAAAGGCCACATTCGTTCACTCAGTCTCTAGCTGTCATGTGTAATGAACCGAAACCACACCTCCCTATCCACATCCAGGCCCCACAGACCTTTCCATGGTTTACCACAGATGTTTCACATGCCCTGGTTCAGTCCAATGACAGCACCTCGATCCCAGTACACCACATCGTTTCAACTCTGTTCCTTGTATGCCTTTCACCCTCCTGCATGTTCAGTCCCCAATCGCTCAAATTCTTTTTCACTCCATCCTTCCACCTCCAATTTGTTCTCCCGCTTTTCCTTGTTCCCTTCACCTTTGACACATGCATCCTCTTTGTCAAACTTTCCTCATTGATTTTCTCCATATGTCCAAACCATTTCAACACAAACTCTCCTGTTCTCTCAACCACTTTCTATTCATTCCCACACATTTCTCTTACCCTTACATTACTTACTCGAAAATTTCATTTCCGACACACCAACCCTCCTCCGCACAGTCTTATCTATAGCCCATTCCTCTCATTCATATAATAATGCTGGGAATACTATACCTTCTAACACACCCATTTTTACCCTCCCAGATAACGACTTCTCCTTCCTACACATTCTTCATTACTCTCAGAACTTTCGCACTCCTCACTCACCCTGTAACTCACTTCCGCTCCCATGGTTCCATCCGCAGCCATACCCATCTCCTGATACCTAAAACACTTCACTTCCTCCAATATTTCTCCATTCAAACTCAAACTCAAGATATCCTTCCCCTCAACTCTGCTAAGCCTAATGACCTTGCTTATATTCACATTTACTCTCAACTTTCTCCTTTTACACACCCTTCCAAACTCAGCCATCAACTTCTGCAGTTCACACTCAAATCTACCATTAGTGCTGTATCATGAGCAAACATCAACTGACTCACTTCCCAAGCTATCTCCTCGCTTAGAGACTGCATACTCGCCCCTCTCTCCAAGACTCCAGCGTTTACTTCCTTCACCATTCTATCCAGAAATAAAGCAAACGACCGTGGTGACATGACAAACCCCTTCCCGCAGATCAACCTTCGCTTGGAACCATTCACTCTTCTCTCTTCCTACTCATGCACATGCCTTACAACCTTGATTAGAATTTGTCACTGCTTTTAGCAGCATTCTTCCTACACCGTATATTCTTAAATCCTTCCTCAAGACATCTCTATCAACCCTATCACATACTTTCTCCAGATCCATAAATGTTATATCCAAATATATCCGTTTCTCTTAGTACTTTTCACATACGTTCTTCAATTCAAACACCTGATCCACACATTCTCTACCTCTTCTGAAACCACATTGCTCCTCCCCAGTCTGATGTCTGTATACATGCTTTCACTCTCTCAATCAGTACCCTCCCATACAACGTATCAGATACACTCAACAGACTTATACCTCTATCCCCCTTGCCTTCATACAGTGGCACTATACATGTACTCTGCCAATCCTCAAGCACCTCACCATAATCCATACATACACTGAAAATCCTAACTAGCCAGTCAATAACACAGTCACCCTCATTCTTGATAAACTCAACAGTAATACCATCCACTTCAGCCGCTTTGCCACATCTCATCTCTCGTAAGGTTTCACCACCTGTTTTCTCTTCACCAAACAACTCTCATGACTATCTCTCTCTTCGCATACCACCCCGACCCAAACACCCTACAGCTGCCACCCAGTTTCTAGATGCAGTTAACAGTCATTCAAAAAATTCAATCCATCTCCTCCTCAGTCCATCACTACCTATTACCACTTCCCCCTTTTGCCCTCTTCAATGCTGTCCCTATTTGTTCTCTTGTTTCTCGGGCGTCATTAACCTTCAATTGCCCTTGAAATTTTTTTCACTGAGCCAGAACATCCAGGTTGCTTTCCTCAAGCATGCTACCTATCTCTCCCTCTCTTTTCATTTTGGTTACATCCATACACATGTCGACATCCCAGCCTGAGCCTTCGAGGAGGATGAGCACTCCCTGCTTGGCTCCTTCTCTGTTCCATCTATCATTAATTGAAATACGTTATTTCTAGCATGTATATCCTTATACTTTAGCACATCCTCTCCCACCACGAAAGAAGTGGCCAGCACGGGAGGGAGGGAACGCCTCCCGCTTCATTAAATCCAGTTGAAGTGCTCAGTAGAGAGTATGGTGCCGCTGGCCCTTAGTTCATTAGCTCTCGGTGCTTTATGATACAAGGGCTCCATCGCTTCCTGTTGGTTTATTAGATCCTGGAGCGTCATGTTGCTAGCTTTCATTACTTAACGTCCAGCCCTTCAAGCTCGTGCTTCATTAATTCCCTCACGGAGCCTCAGGTCTACCCAGTTCCTCCCTCACCTGCCGGGTCTTCATCTCAGCACTTTTGTTTATAAGGTAATCTGGTGAAACCACGGGGAGACCTTGGATTTCTGTGTTACCAAGTGTCGTGACGTTGCCAGGTTTGGTCAAACTTGTTGGCTTAGCGTTACCAAGTATCTAATCCGTTGGTTGCTCGGCCCTCGCGTTACTGTGCCCTTGTATATGTTGTCCCTCCATCTTACGGTAAGGCAACAGACAACTGATTGATGTGTGGCTCTTGTGATCCATGACAACGAGCGAACAGGTAAAGCTGACATGGAAAGATGTATTTCATGGATGACCTGTCGATGGCAAGCCAGCCCAGTACCGGTAAATGGATCATGACACGTATCATGGTCCTCCAACAACTTCATGCATCATATACACGTGGATATGAGGCTGACACATAGTGCTGGAATGTAACGGTTGCAGCGAGGCGGAAATAACACATCAGGCTAGAAATTGACATTTAGTGCTGGAATGCAAAATGTGTAGGGCTAAAAGTATACCGGTGAAAGCTAAACATGTCTTGCTACAACACTTGTGCTGTGGAACGTGTTTCTAGATGGCAACAGGTGATGTCGAAGTGTAATACGTGGATCTGTAAAAGCGAACTTGTAATGCTGGAAGGTAACGTGTGTTGCTGGAAGCTTACACATGTTAGATGGGGAACTAACACGGAGTCCAGGAAGATCATGCCTTGGTGATGGAAGCGAGAGTGTGGTGCTGAAGACTACCACGGAGTGTGCTGAAAAGAGGGACTATCACATAGTGCTGGAAACTACCACGTAGGACTGGATTCTACCATTTGGTGCTGAAGGCCATAGCGTAATGCTGGAGGCTCACGGGTGCGTGGTGTATATTGCTGACTCACCAGTATACATGGCGTGGAGGTCGTGGATGGGCTTCACAATGTCTATGTAACGTTGCCGGGGTCCAAGGATGCTGCTGGCGTATCCTGCAGACAGTCACTGGTTAGAACCCGCTATATCAGACATATCACCAAAGACACAACTATCAAAATTTCCGCTAAAATCCTACGATTAGCGACTGGCTGGCTCAGTGGTATGTTTTCGTTCTCTGGTAAGGAAAGACGCCACTCTGGTAAGATAACCTGATCGCCAACATTGGTGTTACCCAGGGAATATCACCTCAGCGCAAGGAAAGGATTCTATTCGATGGCAGTAATGCATTAATATCAGTAAGAAGCAAGCAAGCCAGTAACATATCAGTGATAAATATTTGTGCCAATGATTTCGGTAATAACATCTCAGGACCTACCAGACAAATGGGTCTGGATCGCGCACCCACCAACGTTCCTCCACACCCAAGAGGAGCCATCATAAGATACCAGAGAAGCTGGGGGAAAACACTGGTAGTATATATACCTCCAGCTGCTGCTCCTGTAGCAAATATTATCAACTCGGGAAGGAAATAAAATCCTCTGGAAGTGTCCTGAGAGAGATGACCAGAGCGAGGGGAGTGTGTCTGTAGCAGAAGGTGATGATGTCTGAGGAGGAGCTTCATTAGTGTGGTGAGAGGGAGGGAAGGAGGGAGGCAGGGTCTGTGACACACCAGGAATTAACTGGCCATGACCCACCTTGTGTACACAGTAATGAACACGGTGTCGTCTGCTGGCTATCATCGCCTCCCTGACAGACTGTCAAACATGTGTGAAAGGATTCTTCCTCTGTCGCCTCACCCCTACTTGTTAACTATATCCCGTCATCAGTCTTCTCTCTTATATATACATGTCATATATATACATATATATATATATATATATATATATATATATATATATATATATATATATATATATATATATATATATATATATATATATATATATATCATACCTTGTCGCTGTCTCCCGCGTTAGCGAGGTAGCGCAAGGAAACAGACGAAAGAATGGCCCAACCCACCCTCATACACATGTATATACATATACGTCCACACACGCACATATCATACCTTTACATTTCAACCTATATACATGTATACATACACAGACATAAACACATATACACATGTACATAATTCATACTTGCTGCCTTTATTCATTTCCGTCACCACCCCGCCACACATGAAATGACAACCCCAGTATGCGCGCGAGGTAGCGCTAGGAAAAGACAACAAAGGCCACATTCGTTCACACTCATTCTCTAGCTGTCATGTATAATGCACCGAAACCACCGCTCCCTTCCCACATCCAGGCCCCACAGAACTTTCCATGGTTTACCCCAGAAGCTTCACATGACCTGGTTCAATCCATTGACAGCACGTCGACCCCGGTATACCACATCGTTCCAATTCACTCTATTCCTTGCACGCCTTTCACCCTCCTGCATGTTCAGGCCCCGATCACTCAAAATCTTTATCACTCTATCTTTCCGCCTCCAATTTGGTCTCCCACTTCTCCTCGCTCCCTCCACCTCTGACACTTATATCCTTTTTGTCAATCTTTCCTCACTCAGTCTCTTCATGTAACCAAACCATTTCAAAACACCCTCTTCTGCTCTCTCAACCACAGTCTTTTTATTACCACACATCTCTCCAACCTTTTCATTACTTACTAGATCAAACCACCTCACACCGCATATTGTCTTCAAACATCTCATTTCCAACACATCCACCCTATTCCGCACAACTCTATCTATAGCCCACGCCTCGCAGTCATATAACAATGTTGGAACCGCTATTCCTTCAAACATACCCATTTTTGCTTTCCGAGATAATGTCCTCGCCTTCCACACAATTTTCAACGCTCCCGGAACTTTCTCTCCTTCCCCCATCCTGTGACTCACTTCCGCTTCCATGGTTCCATCCGCTGCCAAATCCACTCCCAGATATCTAAAATACTTCATCTCCTCCAGTTTTTCTCCATTCAAACTTACTTCCCAATTGACTTGTCCCTCAACCCTACTGTACCTAACAACATTGCTCTTATTCACATTTACTCTCAGCTTTCTTCTTTCACACACTTTACCAAACTCAGTCATAAGCTTCTGCAGTTTCTCACCCGAATCAGCCACCAGCGCCGTATCATCTGCGAACAACAACTGACTCAGTTCCCAAGCCCTCTCATCCACAAGAGACTACCGCGATCATAGCCTAGCGGTAGCGCTCCCGCCTGTTCCACAGGGGTCCCGGGTTCGATCCTGGCTGTTGGAGCTTTGTATGAAATATATATATATATATATATATATATATATATATATATATATATATATATATATATATATATATATGTATATATATATTCGTACGTCACTTTCTCCATCTGTCTTATCAAACATCGCTCCATCATTCTAACCGATGTTCTAGGCTGACTCATTCACCAACATATCCCCGTGTCGTAAAATGTGTTGACGCTACCACTTCCACCGTGTCGATATTTCGCCCCCCACCCCCTTTCTATCACCATGCCCAGCTGGCAGTAATGAACCTGTTACTCCTAACACCTACATGCGGGGGTAATGTGCGGCAGACACTCACATGACTCATTAGTTACTTTATATTCTCGTTTGCAGCGAGTAATGATGGCATTCGTCCACGCTTTCCCCCAACATGCACACCCAATAAAACGCCATTACATCCATAATAGACCTAGTGTTTTAGCAGGAGAAGTACAGCATTATTGTACTTGTCTTTCGGTACTATTTTCTTGCATTTATTCTGTTTTATTTTCATACAAGCTGGATACCTATTCTATGGTAATGATATGGTTTTTTATATAGGTGTGTGAGTGCAGAGGATAGAGCATTCAGTGTTGCGTGTGCACCCTCAGTGAGAGCCTTGGTATGCACCCTCAGTGAGAGCCTTGGTGTGCACCCTCAGTGAGAGCCTTGATGTGCACCCTCAGTGAGAGCCTTGGTGTGCACCCTCAGAGAGAGCCTTGGTGTGCACCCTCAGTGATAGCCTTGATGTGCACCCTCAGTGAGAGCCTTGGTGTGCACCCTCAGTGAGAGCCTTGGTGTGCACCCTCAGTGAGAGCCTTGATGTGCACCCTCAGTGAGAGCCTTGATGTGCACCCTCAGTGAGAGCCTTGGTGTGCACCCTCAGGGTCCGACCCTGAAGTATCATGGCCTGTCTGTTGACCTGACCCCTTAAAGATCAGGTCAAAGTAGAGTCGTCATTATTATAACACCAACATGTGTACTGTCAGAAGAGTTGTCATTATCAAAACACCAACATGTATACTGTCAGTAGAGTCGTCAAAACTATAACACCAACATGTATACTGTCAGTAGAGTCGTCATTATCAAAACACCAACATGTATACTGTCAGTAGAGTCGTCATTATTACAACACCAACATGTATACTGTCAGTAGAGTCGTCATTATCAAAACACCAACATGTATACTGTCAGTAGAGTCGTTGTCATTATCATAACACCAACATGTGTACTGTCAGTAGAGTTGTCATTATTATAACACCAACATGTGTACTGTCAGTAGAGTCCTCACCACCGAAAACAGGGCCTTAGTCAATATCCGCTAGGGAGGAAAACACAGTCTATATTGAGAAGTGGGAGAGGAATGCTGTAGGAACGGGAAGGTCACTTTCTCATTCTCACCTTCTTTCACTCTCACTCCCCCATCCCTTCAAACACCCATTCGCCCATTCACTTTCACTTCCCCATCACCCATTCGCTCAATCACTTTCACTCGCTTACTCTCTCCTTCCTCTTGTTACTGCCCCTCTCTCTCTCTCTCTCTCTCTCTCTCTCTCTCTCTCTCTCTCTCTCTCTCTCTCTCTCTCTCTCTCTCTCTCTCTCTCTCTCTCTCTCTCTCTCTCTCTCGTCCACCCTCCCACACCCTCCGCACAGACCCCGTCCCCGCTGTGCCTCATCTCAGAATATTGCTCACGCTAACTTTTCCAGCTTCGGTATGAAATTCCAATAAAAAGGTCCGATGCAATTTGAACTTGCGGGCATCTGCACACATGGAGTCTTTACAACGCAATTTGCCCTGGAAACAATAAAAGGGATGTTGAAACTACGTTTATTGCCCCGGATAGCACCATTTTGAAGTCATCTTTCATCTCTCTCTCCCATGTATTTCATTGGTAACATTATCTTCATCCTGAATCTGTACTTCTGTTGAATTTCTTTAGTTTTTCTTTAAACAAATTCGCCTTTACCGTCTGTTTGAGAGAGGTAAGATTTCTAGATATACGGTGATGGTCTGATGTTTCCTTGCTTGACGATCATATTAATCCATTCAACCCATGGTAACATGACGGTCTGAGATTACATTAATCCATTCAACTAATGGTAACATGACGGTCTGGGATGACATTAATCCATTCAACCCATGGTAACATGACGGTCTGGGATTACATTAATCCATTCAATCCATGGTAACATAACGGTCTGGGATGACATTAATCCATTCAACCCATGGTAACATGACGGTCTGGGATGACATTAATCCATTCAACCAATGAGGTTTCTGTCTATCTTCAGCAACTCAGATCAAAGACGATCAATTCAGCGTCCATATCAAGAATGTCTAGCATTCAAGTACACCATACAATACCCTTTTTTCCCCCCATTTTCTTTTTATTCTAGGGTCATACACAGATCAGCCAAAGAACAGGAACTGTGTATTGCGAACAGGTTTGTAAGCCTTTGATAATGGAAGCAGGAGACTTGGGTAGCAATGGTCAAATTGTTAATGTTTTTTTTTTCCCCTTTTTTATACATGTTCGCGTTTCCCGCCTTGTCGAGGTAGCATCGGGAAGTGCGCCTTCGATAAAACACACACACACACACACACACACACTTTTGCTCCTTCTGCTCTTACTTTTAGACAGTGATAATACAGGAAGGTAGGCATTCTTACCCTCAATTCCCACTCCTCGTAGTCATCCTCTTCGACTCGCAAGAAATGCTCTGA
Organism: Panulirus ornatus; assembly: GCF_036320965.1. Lineage (NCBI taxonomy): Eukaryota > Metazoa > Arthropoda > Malacostraca > Decapoda > Palinuridae > Panulirus > Panulirus ornatus. Next base: position 11,954,908 of record NC_092251.1, read on the forward strand.
TGGGATTCTTTCTTCCTTATCCCCAAGAGCAGGTATAAATGTATCCTTTGAAAATTTGGTTGGATATAATGGGAAGAAGATTTCTACTCTCACATTCGCGACATGAGGAGAAATATGGTTTGACCAGAGGTACGAGGAACAGTCCCATCCATCTTGATACGAGACACAGGAACAGAAACTGAACCCAGCACATCCAGGGATACACCTATTAGGGAGAAAGATGACTAACCCCCAAGATCTATTCTTTTTTAAATCTGAACCCAGCACATCCAGGGATACACCTATGAGCGAGAAAGATGACTAACCCCCAAGATCTACTCTTTTTGTATTTAAAAAACAAGGCAAGGTAAAAAAATATATATATATCACCGATCTCTCCCCTAAAGAAGGAGATTTGTCCTTACTCATCCCAAGGAACACTTCATCCCAGTGTTGTTGATGGCCACCCACCCCTCAACCCCTCTTACTCCACCCCAGGTAACATACCTATGAATGTGCAGGTCAAGAGTAGGAAGCTCGCGAAGCAAAAAACTACATCCATCTTCCCGGGTTTTCTTCTTCGTCAGGTAGCTACTTCCAGTTCCGTCAGGAGCACGGAACGGTTTTCCCCTCAGATGGTGTCAGTTGCTGAGGTGACACTTCCAGTCCCGACAGGAACAGGGGACGGCACACTCAGGTAGCTCCTGGACCGTCAGAATCTTCCAGTCCTGATACAAGCAGGGAACGACTCCCCCAGATGCCTCCTGGACCGTGGGAAGCTTGGAAGCCACTTCCAGTCCTGATGGGAAGAGAGATGTGGCTCTCCCAAATGGCACCTGGTCAGTGAGAGGCTGGGCGGTCACTCCCAGTCTTGAGGGGAAGAGGAGAACGGCTCTTCCAGATAGCTTCTAGACCGTTTGATACTGGATGGCCACTTCCAGTCTTGACAGGAGCAGGGGGACGACTCTCCCAGGTGCTTCCTGGACCGTCAGAATCAGGGTAGCCACTTCCAGTCCTAAGGAGAGGAGGAAGACGGCTCTCCCAGCTGTTCCCTGGACCGTGGGAAGCTAGGTAGCCGCTTCCAGTCCTGATGGGAGGTGGAGGACGGCTGTTCCAGATGGCTCCTGGACCGCTAGATGCTGGATGGCCACTTCCAGTCCTGAGGGGAGGAGAAGGAAGGCTCTTCCAGATGGCTAGATGCTGGATGGCCACATCCAGTCCTGAGGGGAGGAGGAGGACGGCTCTTCCAGATGGCTCCTGGACCGTTAGATGCTAGATGGCCACTTCCAGTCCTGAGGGGAGGAGAAGGAAGGCTCTTCCAGATGGCTAGATGCTGGATGGCCACATCCAGTCCTGAGGGGAGGAGGAGAACGGCTCTTCCAGATGGCTTCTGGGCCGCTAGATGCTGGATGGCCACATCCAGTCCTGAGGGGAGGAGGAGGACGGCTCTTCCAGATGGCTCCTGGACCGCTAGATGCTGGAAGGCCACATCCAGTCCTGCTAGGCGGGAAGACGGCTCTGCTATATGGGTCTTGGTTTATCAGCAGCCGAAGTGAGACTTTTGATCTTCATTCCTCCCACAAGATCTGGAGACGCAACACCAGTTTCACCGTTCACTGACCCCCCTAAGGTGCTGGAATAGCACTCTTACTGTTCACTGTCCCCTGGAGCGCCAGGTATACCGTTCACTGCACTGTTAAAAGATGGGAATACTAGTTCTATCGTTCACTGCACCATCACTAAGTTGGGACGAAAGTTTCACGATTCACTGTCTCTTGCGGAACTTCGGTGACAATCTTCCGTTCACTGCCCGCAATGGACCTAGAGTAACAGCTTTTGTTTCACTGTCCTCTTAACAGCCAAGGAAAACAGTGTTTACCTTTCATTGACCCGTCATTAGAAGCAGAAATGAATTTCAGTGTATACAGCCCTTGCAGGAGCTGGGATGATAATTCTGCCTTTCACTGCGTCCTTAGGAGTTAGGTCTAATTATTTCACTGTTCACTGCCTTCTCAGGGGCTGGGATTAAGTTACATTGTTCACTACTTCCTCAAGAACTGGCGATAGAACTAAGCTGTTCACCGTTTCCTCGGGAGGGGAGCCCTTAAAAAGACTTACACACAGAAGCTAAAAATAATTCCACTGCTCAATGTTCCCTTACGATGTTCAGCCAGAGTTACAGTGTTCACTGCTCCTTACGGGGTAGGGGATACAAGTTCACTGTTCACTGTCCCTTCAGAGAACTAGGGTAGAGTTACACTGTTCACTGACTGCTTAACAGTTGGGGATTAGATTTATACTGTTCACTGCCCAATTAGGAGCTGGGGAGAAAGTTATGCTTTCCATTTCACCCCTTCAGGAACACACTGTTCACTGCCACCTGAGAAGCACACAGTTCACTGCCACCTTCAGGAGGTGAGAAGATAGTTACACTGTTCGCTGGCAACCCCTCGGAACTAAGGGATAGAGCTTCACTGTTCACTGCCTACTCAGGGGTACACTCTTCACTACTCCATTCAAAAGTTGGCTATAGAGTTACACTGTTCACTGCCCCCTCAGGAGGATACTGTTCACTGCCTCTTCAAGGGAGGAAATAGAGTTACTGTCCACTTTAAGAGGTGGGAATAGAGTTGCACTGTTCACAGCCGCCCCAGAAAGTGAGAGTAGAGGTACACTGTTCACTGCCCCTTCAAGAGCACACTGTTCACTGCCCCTTCAGGAGTACACTGTTCACTGCCCCCTCAGGACCACCCTGTTTACTGCTCCCTCAGGATCACACTGTTCACTGTCCTTAAGGGCACACTGTTCACTGCTCCCAACAAGAGCTAGCCATGAGTTACACTGTCCACTGTCCCTCAGGAACTGAGGAACGAGTTACACTGTTCACTGCCCTACCTTCCCTACCCTAAAAGGTGGTTATAGAGTTGCAGTGTTCACTGCCCTCTTAAGTACACAATATTCACTGCCTATTCAGGAGCTTGGGGTAGAGTTACACTGTCCACTACCCTTTCATGGTATGGAATTACACAATTCACTGCCCCCGTCAGGAGCTAAGGAGAGTGTTACACTGTTCACTGCCCCCGTCAAGAGCTGAGGATAGAGTTACACTGTTCACTGCCCCCGTCAAGAGCTGAGGATAGAGTTACACTGTTCACTGGCCCCGTAACAAGAGCTGAGGAGAGAGTTACACTGTTCACTGGCCCCTTTCAGGAGCTGAGGACATAGCGACACTGTTCGAGGATGGAATTACTCTATTCACTGCCCCTTTCAGGAGCTGATGGTATAGTTACACTGTCCCCTATAGGAGGAGGAGAGAATTACACTGTTGACTGCCCCTATGGAGCTAGGCATAGAGTTACACTGTTCACTGTCCCATTAAGGAGGTGGTTACGAGGCTCTTAACAAGGTAGGATCTTCGTTCACAGTTGTGGGTCGACCCGTCATAAGTCATCAGGTGTAGTCGTCTGGGATTCTCTATCGCGTTCGACATTATCCCAGCGAGACGATCTATCCAAGTTTCCAAGTTTCAGTTTCCAGTTTCAAGGTATTAGTGTTCTTAGAATTGATTGTTAACACTGAAGCTCATCTTCCAAACTACGTTTCACCGTAAAACATGATTATTTTCTTATTTATTCTCACGTATCACTCATTTGTATTGTTTCCTTTATACATTAGCGCTACACTGTAAATCATATTGACGTTTTTTAGTAATAGCGTCTGTCGACCATACCAAGTTACTGAAAGAGACACGTAGAATATGAATGTTTTAGGGCAACACTGTGATCTTAGCCGTTGTTTGAAGGTGGGTGAGACACGACAACACTTGAGACGCCACGCGATACACCTGCGCGTACCAACCCCTCCAGCTGCTGCTGAGCACAAGGGTCCACATCATCCCAAAATACCACCATGGGTCGACCACGTCCAGTAATCTCTGACGTACAACTCCCCCAGAGGGATATGCTTGGGTGAGGAGGAGGGAGGGTCTGACATTTACACCTTCTCTGGCTACCTACCCAATGCCCTTTCCCCACTCCCGGTACCTGTCCCCTTCTTCAACCACCCCTCTCTCTCTTCCTCAGCCTCCTCTTTCTTGTTTATCTTCCTCCCTCCCTTCCTCCTCCTGGACCTGCCCCTCTATCCTCCTCGACATTGCCCCCATCTCTTTCTCTACCCTTCTCTATCACACCCCTCTCTTTTCTCCCCCTCATACTATCCCAAACCTTTCTTCCTCTTCCACTATCCCTCTTTTTTCTCCCTCTTCTTTCCTCACCCCATCCTTTCCTCCTCCTTCAACCCACTCCTCCTCTTCCTCCTCCTTCTGTATCTCTGTTTTCATCGCTCTTCCCTCCTCTTGCCTCTCCTAAATCTCACCTACTCTCTAACTTTTCCGCGCTCTATCTCTGCCATCTTAACCGTATTATCTCCCTCTACCTTCCCCTTTTATGTAATTTTCCCCAATCTCTTCTTCTACGAGTCTATATATTGTCCTCCTCCTCTTCTTTCTTCTCTTTATCACCCATCTTTTCGCTCTTACCGCACCACCTTCTTGTCTTCCTCCACCTCCTCCTCCTCCTCTTCCTCCTCTTATCATAGTTATTCCTCTTCCTCCTCTTCTTCCACTTCCCCTTCCTCTTCTGCCACCCTGTCCTCCATCCCTGCCCCTGCACATGAGGCGTGTATATTTACAACCAGGGGTAACAAGTGTAAAATGTCAGGCCGCCGAACGCCAGCGTCCTTAGAGTGGTCTGGTAGCGTCAACACATCACCAGTGGTCTGGTAGCGTCACCGCATCACCAGTGGTCTGGTAGCGTCAGCACATCACCAGTGGTCTGGTAGCGTCAGCACATCACCAGTGGTCATCACCAGTGGTCTGGTAGCGTCACCACATCACCAGTGGTCTGGTAGCGTCACCACATCACCAGTGGTCTGGTAGCGTCAGCACATCACCAGTGGTCTGGTAGCGTCAGCACATCACCAGTGGTCTGGTAGCGTCAGCACATCACCAGTGGTCATCACCAGTGGTCTGGTAGCGTCACCACATCACCAGTGGTCTGGTAGCGTCACCACATCACCAGTGGTCATCACCAGTTGTCTGGTAGCGTCACCACATCACCAGTGGTCTGGTCGCGTCACCACACCATCAGTAATCCCTCAGCGTCACCGTAACAGCAGAGGTCTCCCACCGTCACCGTAACAGCACAATATTCGAAAACAAAGAATCTCTGAAAAATCTGTATTCAATCAGGTATCCAGGATAGTACAATGTAAAAAGAGAGAGGAAAAATAAAGAAATACGTATATCTATCTATTTTATTATACTTAATCGCCGTTTCCCGCGTCAGCGAGGTAGCGCCAGGAAACAGACGAAGAATGGCGCATCCACTCATATGCACACATATATATATTATATATATATATATATATATATATATATATATATATATATATATATATATATATATATATATATACATAAACGCCCATACACGCACCTATACATACATATACATATCAATGTATACATATATATGCACACATATATACATATGCACATATTCATACTTGCTTGCCTTCATCCATTCCTGTCGCTACCCCGCCACACAGGAGATAGGGTCGCTACCCCGTGCTTCAGCGAGGTAGCGCCAGGAAAACAGACAAAAAGGCCACATTTGTTCACAGTCAGTCTCTAGTTGTCATGTGTAATGCACCGAAACCACAGCTCCTTATCCACATCTAGGCCCCACAGACCTTTCCATGGTTCACCCCAGACGCTTCACATGCCCTGGTCCAGACCATTGGCAGCACGTCAACCCCGGTATGCCACATCGTTCCAATTCACTCTATTCCTTGCACACCTCTCACCCTCCTGTATGTTCAGGCCTCGATCGCTCAAATTTTTTTCACTCCGTCCTTCCACCTTCAATATGGTCTCCCACTTTTCCTTGTTCCCTTCACCTCTGACACATAAATCCACTTTGTCAATCTTTTCTCACTCATTCTCTCCATATGTCCAAACCATTTCATCGCACCCCCTTCTGCTCTCTCAACCACACTTTTTTTATTACCACACATCTCTCTTATCTTTTCATTACTTATTCGATCAAGCCACCTACCACATATTGTCCTCAAACACTTCATTTCCAACACATCCATCCTCCTCCGCACAACTCTATCTATAGACCATGCCTCGCACACACACACACACACACACACACACACATATATATATATATATATATATATATATATATATATATATATATATATATATATATATATATATACAGCCTTTTTTCATAACTTTTAGCTTTCTAGCCTCGTTTTGTAGCTTTTAGCTCTCAGGCCTCGCTTCAGCTGTCATCACATATATAATGTGACTTATTCATAACATGTCAGTGATATTCTCTTTATAATCTGTAAGCTCATGAATTCTTGTACTACAGCTTCAAAGTGCGTAAGATTATGTTATAGCCTCTAACTGTACCTTTCTATTTCTAACACTTAATATTGTAGTGAGTGACCATAATCCCTCCACCAATTTGCTGCTAAGAGTTAGTGTCTAGCAAAGCAGTTTCCACTCATCTACCTTTCACAATATTAGTATCCCTCGCTGTTTATGATTACGAAGTTTAGGCTTCTAATTTCTGCCTTTCTTTGTTCTTGCTTTCTAAACGTTCTCATTCTAGGCTTCTAAATCTAGGTGCGTTCAAAGCTTAGTGTCAAATCTTTAACTTCTAAAAGTTTTTGATCGAAATTTTATGTTTTTTTCTTACTTCACCTACGAATAGTATTATCATTCCATATTCTACTGTGGCTTTTTGACTGATAGATTTCAAACACATAAGATCGTGCATTTTTCTAGTTTCTAATTTCCTGTTATACTTGTAACTATATTAAACGTGTGTCGGAGTGCCTATACTTTTACATCACTAACCACAAAAGGTCTTATAGAATGTCTGGTTCCTGTGGGTTTATTTGGAAATGAAACACGATAAGTTCCCAAGTGCACTTTCGTGTAATAATCATATCATTTGGATTTAGTCTCTACGGCGCCATTGTGGTCATCTTAATGCATGAGATAATGTTATGTAGTTATATCCTATGCCACAGGATGTTATGAACTTACAAATTAATTTGTATGGATAATATTACTATCTTGTGAACGAGTTACGTTGTCTACCTAAAGTTGACAAGTTCAAAGTTATGAAACGAGGCTAGAGAGCTAAAATGTTATGAAACGAAACTAGGAAGCTAAAGGTTATGAAACTAGGCTAGAAAGCTAAAACGCTACAAAACGAAGCTAGGAAGCTATAAGCTATGACACGAGGCTAGAGAGTTAAAAAGCTACGAAACGAGGCTAGGAAGCTAAAGGCTATGAAACGAAGCTAGAGGGTTAAAAAGCTATGAAACGAGGCTAGGAAGCTAAAGATTATGGAACAAGGCTTGAGAGCTAACAGCTATGGAACGAGATTAGAAAGTTAAAAGATATGAAACGAAGCTTGAAAGGCGAAAGCTGAAATAGAAGCGAGACAGCCAAAAAGCTATGAAACTAGTCTTGAGAACTAGAAGCTATGAAAGGAAGCTGTAAACCTTAAACCTTATGATACGAAGCTTGAAAGCTATACGTTACGAAGCTGATATGCTAAATAATATTATGATAAAGAGTTTAGCCAGCTAAAGATCATGTATATATAGGAAGCTATAAGGACCGAGGAACATAAAAACTGGAAGAAGGTATGGAAACGCACACACACACACACACACACACACACACACACACACACACACACACACACACACACAGCGACACAGAAACACAAGGAAGTCAGAGATTCAAAAGTTAGGGGTCAAGAGAGTGCTATTCACACGAACACTGAAGCCTGGCACAACCAGGGCTTAAAACAATAAGGATGTCTAACCCATAAACTAGTGAGCAAAAGTAACGCGTGATATCATCCGCGCCGTGAGGAGAGAGAAAAAACAACCTCAGACACTACGCGAGTTGGTGTTGGTCGTTTTCTATTGCCTGGTGTTCCAGGGGTCAACATATCTGAGCTGTGAGTGTTTGACGGGGGACACACACCCACACCTTGCCCGAGACACTGTTAGTCAGGGTTAACTGCAGCAGGTTGTGGCTTCCATGAATACAGACAAGCTGATGTGCATATTACAGTGACATGATGGTTTGGAGGTGGAATATACTTTACGTTATCAATACCGTAGTTTGCGAAGCAGTAAAGTTTATCAAAATGGTACAATGAAATAAGGAATGATTGAGATTTGAAATGGAAAGTCACAGGGAAACATGAGTGATAGTTATTGATGTAAGCAACAACAGGAAGATAAATAGGAACTGTGATATCACTAAGTATAGTTTAATTCATTACAAAATAATCAATGAATGAAAGTATATAACTAAATATACAACTGTATCAAGACATATCCTAAACATACGTCTATGGAAATTATATAAATAGATACATAGTTATACTAAAACATGTCGTAAACATACGTCTATAGCAAATAATAATAATACTCTGCACACTAATGTACTTTTTGTTCCTTGTTGAAATAAATTAGAGTACATTCCATACAGTTATCATCACAACTTTCACTCGTGGATATTTGAAAGGCAACGCCATGCGGAAATCCATCAAAATCCTTTTCCCAATATTCAGAAAGCAACTCCTTGTGTGTTTCTTATTAATTTTTTTTTACGAAAATAGAATACAGTTTTTAATCATAAACTGTCATTGTCACTCAGAGCAATTTTTTTTTAAGATATAAAAAAGCTTCACCACTATTTCAAGTTCCAGGTTCAGACGTCTGTCTAGAGCCAGAAAACAAAAGACAGGTTGGGTGGAAAACAAAAAAAAAAAAAAGTTCTCGTGTTGCGCGCGGTGAGGGCTAGGCTGATCTATTAAGAGGAGGAGCAACGCGGCCGAGCTCTCCTGATCCAAGCCACCAACACGTCTGACTCACAACGAGGCTGAAGCGGGACTGGCTCTACCTATCCCCCTCTCTCTCTCTCTCTCTCTCTCTCTCTCTCTCTCTCTCTCTCTCTCTCTCTCTCTCTCTCTCTCAACCGGGTGACCAGGCGCCCGCCCCGCGCCCACCTACCCCCTCCTTCCCTCTCTCACCCCACCAAGACCAGTCAGCCGCCAGCCAGCCCGGCCCTCTCCCTACGCAGCCAACCACCTGTCTTCCCCCTCGACGCAGGTGAGGAGCTCCTACGACGGAGGGCTGCTCGAGAGGTGGCGTACGAGAAAATGAGATTAATGCCCCGTGTTCTCAGGTGGAATGTAATAAAATTTGCTGTGCTCGGCTGGCGTGTGGTACCTTGCTGAAAATGGCTCGAGGAATTTGTGGTGGAGGTGGAGAGGTACTTTTTCTTCCCCTTCGCGTGTGTGTGTCTTCGAGTCGAAGTGAAGCAGAAATGAAGCAAGGGAAAAAGAAATAAAGAGAATTAGAGAGAAAGGAAGTAACTCACTGGAATATGAAGCATGTCTTGATGTCGATGATGTAGAAGGGTTTGATCTGGATTACATTATCGACAATGAATGATGGTACAGAAACTACAAGAACAATGACGTTACGATCAAGGACGAAGGAAAGAGAGCAGACATAGCAAGATATAAAGGGTTAGGGATGAGAAGCGCTATGGAGAGACAGAGACACAAAGAACAAACAGACGTCAAGACACACGCAAGAACCAGAGAGACAGGAGACAATGATGGGGCGTGTTGACCATGAGCACTGGTCATTATCTCGCAGGCTCTGTCTCCCATGTGGGAGAGACCTTAGTACCTCCCTGTCAGATGCCTTGTGCATTGTGTGGGAGGGACATTAGCTCCCCTACACCTACGCCTCTGCCAGATGCCTGGGTTGCAAGGCCTTCCGTTCCATGTGTGGGAGGGACATAAGCTCTCTGCACCCACGCCCTTGCCAGATGCCTCAGAGACAGGTCGCTCCCTGCCCTCGCTGTACACTGGATTACATGAGACAGAGAATTCTAAATTTCCGTCGTGTTAATGAAGACAGGATAGACGAGCAGAAGGCATGTCCTCACCCACCCACCACTCACTCAGGAATATCAACTAAAAGAATGAATGATAGTTGTGAGGGAACACCACGAAAAATATAGAAAATATAAAGACAAGGAAATCTATAGGAAAGAAGGAATTAGGTGAAGAATATAAGCAGCCTCATTTCAGCTACCAGGAAATCAGCGTACGGAGGTTAGCCACAACTACACAAGGGAAGAAAGATATTGTAACACGCGCGTATTTTACTGCGAGGCTGATTCGCTAATGATAGTACAATCAAATGTTTTTGTCCAGTAGTGTTTAGATTTTTTTGGGGGGGGATAAAATCTCCACATGGAAGTGTTCAGTAAATCATTTCGCCGAAAAATATTTTTGATGGCAGTATCTTCCATCGCCTTCCCTTTAACATCATGCTGTTGTTTCTGGTCATTCTCTCTCTCTCTCTCTCTCTCTCTCTCTCTCTCTCTCTCTCTCTCTCTCTCTCTCTCTCTCTCTCTCTAAGCGAAAAAAAATATTGGAAGTTATCAGAATCATTTAGTATTTTTGTAGACTTTTATCTAGGCCTCCGCAGAGCTTGTGCTCCTGTTAGAGAAATTAATCGAGATTCATGTGACTTTACACATGAAGCTTATTACTTAGTGACAGAATTATTTCTCTTAGTCTTTTTCGCGTTCGCTTTAGTTACTTCGTTGTCTTCCACAACGGCTGTTGGCTAGATCGAAGCAGCGTGTTCTAACAATGGTGTTGTGAGACAAGGGTGTTGTGAACAAGGGTGTTGTGAGACAACGGTGTTGCGAGACAAGGGTGTTGTGAGAGAAAGGTGTTGTGAGACAAGGGTGTTGTGAGACAATGGTGTTGTGAGACAATGGTGTTGTGAGACTAGGGTGTTGTGAGACAAGGGTGTTGTGAGACAAGGGTGTTGTATGGAGTAACTTTCTTCTTACGTTGGAGGCTACAATCACGGACAAAAGTCCACTTCAAGGCCGGGCCTTAACAAAAGTACAGAGAGGGTCATGAAAGGGAAAAAGAAGAGACAAGGAAAAGTATTTGCGAATTTTGGAGGAAGTGAAAAAAAAAAAACTGTTTTTAATTAAATGTAAATTCTTTGGTTTGTATTATCCTTATTTTCAGTAAGTACATAATCCAATTATGACTGCTCATCAAAAACCCCACTTACCCAAGTATCTTAAATGTGCGTCTTTTTCCAAACCAGGTATTCCCAGTCACCAGTCCCTTTTACAGCACTTAACTCGACAAGCTGTTCGCCATTTTCATACTATATCACCGACTCTCCCAATCAGACCTTCCTGCACTAATATTTGATACCTTGCGTCAAAATTACTGACGCACTCACTCAGCTCCTCCCAAAAGATTCACCTCTCCTCTTCACTCCTATCGCTTCCAGGTGCTTAAACATCAACAATCATCCACCTTTCGTATTCCATTTTCAGTTTTACCCACCTCAGTCGAAAACTCACTTCTTTACATTCTTTAACACAGTTCAGTAGAACTGTCATCCTTTTACTTTGCTCTCGCCCTCCCACTAACTCCAGAATTTATCCCACGTACATTACCAAATCATTCCTTTCCCTTTCCCTTCAACTTAGTTTCATCTAGAATCCTCTCCCAAAATATACCACTGATCTCTTCCTTCGAGGAAGATGAGTCACTCTTGGTTTGGCTCCCTCTTCTATTCCACCCTCTATAAACTGACCCCGCCCTTTTGAGTCGTCATCTATTCTGATATCGCTTATGATAACGTATTCATCTGTTCAAGGCGCCACCCTCACAATCTGTCACCTCTCGAAACAGATTATCTTTAGCCTCCGTATGAAAAACTTCAGTCCAAGCTGGTTGTATGCTACGCCATCAGTGGTCAGTGAGAGGTACATCATACTTAACTACAACCCACCTCAGTCACCTTCCTCAGTCACCTTCTGACTAACTAGTTCGCTAGTCCATTCATTAGAGAATTTGGTCCTTTACTAAATGTCTCCAGGGTTCAACTGTGGCCACAATAGAATATGGAAATTGAATAATGGCTCTTAGTGAACTACGTTCTTAGTGATTGCTTTGCAGACATGTTCTGATCCCTTGTTGGTGTTCTGATCCCTTGTTGGTATTCTGATCCCTTGTTTTTCTGATCCCTTGTTGCTGTTCTGATCCCTTGTTGGTCTTCTGATCCCTTGTTGGTGTTCTGATCCCTTGTTGGTCTTCTGATCCCTTGTTGGTGTTCTGATTCCTCGTTTGTATTCTGATCCCTTGTTGGTATTCTGATCCCTTGTTGGGTTCTGATCCCTTGTTGGTATTCTGATCCCTTGTTGGTATTCTGATCCCTTGTTGGTGTTCTGATCCCTTGTTGGTGTTCTGATTCCTCGTTTGTATTCTGATCCCTTGTTATCAAGCCCATACGATTCAGACGAGTATGGGAATTACTTCTAATAACGACGGTATTATTCATAAATCGATCATAACAACGTATAAGTGAGAGAATATTCCCAATTTAATCCGTTTATAGTCCCTTAAGTAAATCAAAACATTAGAGATGATTAATATACTCCTAAACAGACTGCAATTAATTTTCTATGTAGTATTAAGGCCAGACCAACCTGCTTGAACCTTGGGTTTGTGTGGTGTGTGTGTGTGTGTGTGTGTATCTATGTAACTCTATGTAACAGACTTTCAATTAATTTTCTATGTAATTTTAAGGCCAGACCAACCTGCTTGAACCTTGGGTTTGTGTGGTGTGTGTGTGTGTGTCTATGTAACTCTATGTAACTCCACTTGCAGTACGAGGTCGATCCAAGCAAATAATTGTAAGTTCATAACACTGAAATATGAAGATTGTTCCTTTGGACAATATTACGTGTTGCGTTAGCGCGTGTGTCGCTCTGTCGCTGATTATGTTGTAAATTTGTGGGTATCGACGTGTGTCGTCCCCTCCCCCTGTCATGAAACATCTGTGGTCCCTCGTAGCAGACTCAGATCACCTCACCGGACAAGATTAGACCCCGGATATATGTGGGAGGTTGTACTGCACCTTCCTTGGGAGTGATGGGTTACGGGTCGATCCCACAGCGAGTCTTTACAGTGACCCTGATCTCCTATAATGTCTTTGTACTCGTGTGTATATATATATATATATATATATATATATATATATATATATATATATATATATATATATATATATATATATATATATATATATTTTCTTTTAAACTATTTGCCATTTCCCGCGTTAGCGAGGTAGCGTTAAGAACAGAGGACTGGGCCTTTTTTGGAATATCCTCACCTGGCCCCCTCTGTTCCTTCTTTTGGAAAATAAAAAAAAAAAATGAGAGGGGAGGATTTCCAGCCCCCCGCTCCCATATATATATGGGATAACCTGGGTTCAACTCTCGGGCAAGGCAATGGTTAAATTTGTTAGTTTGATTTACACGTGAATATTATATACTCTGATATATAGACATTACCGAGATGCTCGTGAGTCGATATGCGGCGACTTCGGGACCAGAGTGAGGGCTGCGTGTGCCCAACACCATGATCTGTACCATTGACATCCACCAAGATTCCACAATAGAAGTCTTAACATCTGCAAACGACACAAAATCAGGAAATAAAATCCCCCATGAAAAGAAGATTCTCTAATTTTCCTAAGTGATTGAAATGAATGTATGGTGTTAACAGACATGGCAAAAGGATTTCAGTGTATATAGATGCATGGTATAAATAGGGTGGTCATAAAATAACTGAATACAGTTGCACGATGGTTAACAAGCCATCATTACAAGCAACAAGCTGATAAAGTTCTTTGAGTGATAATCAATAATAACCAAAAATACACAAAGCACCTTAGAGCAGAAATCACTCAGAATGTGTTATATAGATCTGGTCCCTAGATCGGATCAAGTGACTAAAACCAATACAGAGAAGACCAGAAAAACTCATTCCACCTCCCGTCATCACGTTAGTCCCACCCTGAACCCACGACCTTACCACACGCCTGGAACACAGGTAACTCTGTCCTCTGTGTAGGAGAGACATTAGTTCCACGGCACAACCGCCCTAGCCGAATGCCGGGGACACAGGTCGCTAAATTCGATTTGACCTCGGGTAATTGAGCTTCATCGCATGACCTCGTTCTGACTGTGCGAACGTAAAATAGCGCTGTGCCATTTCAGGTCAAATTGTCTCAACCATTTTGCGGAGGATTTTTCCCCCTTTTCTTTCTGTCATTCATAGTATTTTTATACACCTTGTTTTATACCGTCTGTCTCTGTATCTTCTAATCTCTTATTTCCAGCAGAGAGGCGTGTTGTTTTGCCCTTCAAACTCAAGTCCCAGTGACACTCTCACCTTTGAAACGTTTGCCTTCTTATGCTCATCGTTGTCCCATTTCTGGACGTCCAATAACGTACTGAAAATAAGAGTTCAACACCATGAATGATTACCGAGGATGATTACATTCTGTTCTGTCCAATAAGTGTTCGACACCATGAATGATTACCGAGGATGATTACATTCTGTTCTGTCCAATCAGTGTTCAACACCATGAATGATTACCGAGGATGATTACATTCTGTTCTGTCCAATAAGTGTTCGACACCATGAATGATTACCGAGGATGATTACATTCTGTTCTGTCCAATAAGTGTTCAACACCATGAATGATTACCGAGGATGATTACAGTCTGTTCTGTCCAATAAGCGTTCAACACCATGAATGATTACCGAGGATGATTACATTCTGTTCTGTCCAATAAGTGTTCAACACCATGAATGATTACCGAGGATGATTACATTCTGTTCTGTCCGATAAGTGTTCAGCACCATGAATGATTACCGAGGATGATTACAGTCTGTTCTGTCCGATCTGCTGCCTCTTCTCCCTCCTGGATGCTCCTTTGTTCCAAGCTCTAGGTTTTCTTTCGATCTTTTTCTGCAAGTTAGATTTTTATAGTCTTTTTTTTCTGTTCTTCTCCCTCTTAGCTCCTTTCTTCCAATCTCTAGGTTTTCTTTCAATCTTTTTCTGCAAGTTAGAGTTTTATAGTTTATTTTTTCT
>NC_092251.1:11972500-12050000 GCF_036320965.1 Panulirus ornatus
CCAGAGTAAGAGCGTTAACTCCAATAGTAGAGTTGAACCACATGTTCTTAAATCATTGAGAAAAGTATATCAAAGGCTTAGGAGATGAGTGTAAAAGCATTGTCCATGAAAGACCTCATGTTACTGCTGTTATGAATATTTCCGAGCGTTTTTTCATGAGAACTCTCGTTTTCTGTTAGGCTCAAAGTAGAACTTTTATCGAGGATCTTCCTCAAACGTCTGCATGAAATCGAGATAGTAATACATGCAGTTCTTACTGTCAGCTTCATGGATCGTAGGTCCTGTCTTCTAAATATGCTGCTTATCATGAACCAGTTTACAGCTGATCATGAACACGTTTACAGCTGGTCATGAATTAGTATACAGCTGTTCATGAACCAGTGTACTGCTGATCTTGAACCAGCTCACAGCTGATCCTGAGCTGATGCACTGTTGATCATGAACCAGTGCGCAGCTGATCCTGAACCAGAGCATAGTTGATCGTGAACTAATGCACAACTGATCCTGAAGCAGTGCACAGTTGATCATGAACCAGTGCACAGTTGATCATGAACCAGTGCACAGTTGATCCTGAACCAGTGCACAGCTGATCCTGAACCAGTTCACAATTGATCATGAACCAGTGCACAGCTGATTCTGAACCGGTGCATGCCTGATCATGAACCAGTGCACGGTTGATCAACTACCATCTTAGAACCATCTGAAACGACCATATGGTTCATACTGAGGCATTGCTGGATGGTCAGGTTGTAAATCCAGGGATGACGACCAACTCGTCTAAGACTTGGTTCAGCATGAACCTTGAGACAGAAGCTATCATAGGACAGGTCAACATCCACTGACCCACTGATCAAGCATGATTGGAGTCCTCTGACTAGCTGGAAAGATTCTACCATGAGTTCCTGCAGTAACTGTGTGGCATTCACTCAGATATATCACCAAAACATCCAATAAGAATTGATGAGTTCCTTTGAAGTTTACGTAGCAATTTCCAATTTTCTTCGTATTGGCATATCTTCTCCACAACTGTTATGCCCTGTATGTATTCGCCAGTCGACTGAATTTGGTATAGCATACGATTTGATAAAGTGAAAAGTGCGCTACCATCCACCCTGTCAACTAGATCATCAAATTGTCATGAGTATAAAATGTAGCTTGTTAAATATTCTATTCGATATCAATACTATTAACAACGGCAATTTGTTAAGCTGAAGTGAAAAAAGATGAACCATGTAAATCATTTAGTTGGTCGAAAGGTAGATTAATAGACAGGTCATTAAGTCCACTGGTGGGAGAACGTGCACCCAAACCTGCTTGTACAAAAAAATGAAATGGGGTCTAAAACGTAAAGTGAACACCGTGCATCATTTTGGTCTTGAGTCTTATTTCCCCCTTTTTTCAAAGCAATGGGAAACAATGGCATGGCCAAACGCAGATAGAATATCTGGAACACAGCTAATCGAAGCTCTAACTTTTTCTTTAGTTCAATAGAAGGCGACAGAGATCTCTCTGTACTACTGCTTGCCGGGATTCGAAGCGTGTCTCTGAACTTTCGTCCGTGACTGCACATAGCCACACGCGTTGTGTTGATGATAGTCAATGTCTGAGTACTCTGCTCTTATCAGACCCTCGACTTGATCCCTTGCCTTCAACCGTCTTAATTGCTCACTCACCCTCTCTCAGCGTTTCGTATCTCTTGTCTCTCCACTCCTCCCTCCCTGCACGCCAATCACCATCATGCATTGTGAATCGCTTACAAAGGCGAAGAGATGAAGATGACAGTCTCAGTCTCCAATCTGCTTGGTGAGGCGAGCTGGTGGACACTATGTCTCCAACTCTGAAGGTGGAGATAGGGTAGCGATGTCCTCATCTCCAACTCTGCTGGAGAAAACTAGATGGTAAATATCCCCCCCTCTCCAACACAGCCGGAAGAGACGGGGTTGGAGGAACCTCAAGTCTCCAACTCTGATGGAGGATTCGGGATGGAGATAAACCCCATCTCCAACACTGCAGGTGGAAGTAAGGTAGCGATGCTCTCGTCTCCAACATGTAATCTAACATATGTTACCTCAATGTTTGCAATTCTGAAATCGTATAATGAAACTTCATAAACCAGATACACTTGTCAAGAATACAATATCTTTTAGTGATGATAGAAAATTGATATATATATGATAAGGAACACCAAAATTTTCCTGTGTATTACCGTACATACACCCAAGAGTCTGCCATGCATAATGTACGACCATAACTTCATTTAAATCCAAATGTCTTTTGAGAATTTTATCAACAGCAGTGGATGCGCAGCGCCAATTAAAAAGGAAAATTACCAAAGCACATGAGACTAATGCTCGAACAAGTATTATTACAGTAATAACGTAATTATCCTGCCAGTAATGATGAAGTTAATGCCCACTTATCCAATCAGTGTACACGCAGGTAACTATATATATTCAGTGCCATACTAGAATCCCTGTATGAACAGTAATGCATTTCCCGTAAAAGGGAAGAATGAGAGACATGATTAACCTGTTGTCAAAAAAACCTTAAGAAAAACCTTAAATATATCCTTAAACTTTGGGATTGCGTCACCTGTAATTGCGTCACCTGTAATGAGACGACCCAAAACTACTCATAAACCCAAAATGATTACCCAAGGTTTAGTGGTATCAAAGGGTCGCGTACCGCTGGAGGAACACATTTGATCACTGCCAGCCATCCTAGAGACACTGATTGAGGGGACACACACACACACACACACACACACACACACACACGACACACAACATACAGAGGTCTATAGAATAATATGATAGCAGTGATTGGTCAAGAGACTGAGCCCCACGATCGTAAAACATCCTCTCCATTGTACAAATAGGTAATTAGAAATAGGTCATTACATACAAAATAAGTAATTAGAAATAGGTCATTACATACAAAATAGGTAATTAGAAATAGGTCATTACATACAAAATAAGTAATTAGAAATAGGTCATTACATACAAAATAGGTAATCAGAAATAGGTCATTATATGCAAAATAGGTAATCAGAAATAGGTCATTACATACAAAATAGGTAAGTAGAAATAGGTCATTACATACAAAATAGGTAATCATAAGTAGGTCATTGCGTACAAAATAGGTAATCGGAAATAGGTCATTACATACAAAATAAGTAATTAGAAATAGGTCATTACATACAAAATAGGTAATTAGAAATAGGTCATTACATTCTCGTCGCTACCCCGCCACACAGGATGTATTTCATGCAAGCGTTATGTCGTAAGTTAGCACAAGGAAGAGCAATATCTTGACTCCTCACGCTGAAGCCTGTTGTATTGATCAGAGAGACGAAACATGAGTGCTGGAAACAACTTACATCACCTGAGCAGTGAGACGAACTCATCTTTGATGTATATTGTACAGTTATATTCATTTACATGTCCTACGGTAGGGGACATCCCATTTCTATGCATTGTATGGTTACGCTTTGGGATTACCATACAAATAACTATTGCCTCGCCCAAAGACAGTTGACAGCACGGATGGCTGTTTGACGTACAGATTCTCTTGTACACAAGCATGAACGCATTCGGCAGAATACGCCACTATACGATTCGTCGAAGTACAGAACAGGTCAGCTAAACCCAGCTACATGGAGGAAGCCATTTCAGGCAAGCTGATGAATTCTGGTATGACCAGAGACACGTATATACAAAGTAGCTTCACGGTGTCAAGATCCATATTGGGTAATGACTCACACTGTGAGTCATAGGTACTATGTATAGACTCAGACTGTTACTCACCCAACCGACTTGAGAAAGGACCAAACAGACTATATATGGTTACTACACCATACACTGGGACGATTTGGGCCCTGAGCCTGGAGATGGTGGCTCTTTCCCTCCCTATACGTTAATGGCTCAATATTCTCTCACTACACAGCAGAGAATTTGGTCAAGTTGGTCTGGGAGTGGGGGAGGAAAAGAAGATTTGCTGCTGAGTCCCTGAACGACTCAGCTATAAAATCCGGCGAGTTTGACGAATGACTGACCCTCACTGACATCCTAATCAGGTGAAAAAGACATTACCATATGCATATCCCCAGATAACTCATCCCATTATGCAGAAATTACATTCACATGTGCTTGGTGTAATAATTGAAAAGTTAATCTCAAATTTGCTAAACGAGGGAGCATATTCTCACTAATGATGATGATATCATCTAAGTAGGATATTAGGATCTGGTGTAATTACATTCCAGGATACTATTGTCATTTATGCAAACGGTATGTACGATACGAGAAGTCTGCTTGTAAACTCCAGTTGTCCCACTGGGGTACTGTGCGTGGACATATGTTTCCTCGTTTCAGATATGGATCTATGACAAAACCCACGGAATAAATATACGATGAAAAATATTCTATTTGTTCCCATGTTGTGCAAGAGGCCGGTAAGGACAGATAACAGGAACCAGTCACGCATGGGTACTTTAACTAATGTCCCATGGCCTTAGTCTCCACGTTTTGTTCCTTTTGGAAACTAAAATCAAGAGAACAGTCTACGGTGAACTGAGCTATGCCACACACTGTTACAACACCACTTTATTTACACGGTGATCCGTCGCCTCTTGCTAGACAGGGACACATGTAGGGTGTGTTCCAGGCTGCAGACAAATCATAGTGTTATCAGATGAGGTAACCGTAACGGGTCTCTCTTTTTAAGATCTATTGCATTTCGGTGGTTGATATCTTGCGTATGTTGGACTGTACTTCGTCTGTTGTATAGATTCATCTTCGCTGTTGATGTGTCCTTAGGCTATGAGCAGCAGGTTTATTGGTAGTGGTGGAGTGTGTTGTAGTCTATCGATTGATATTCTCTAATTCCCCGACCAGTGCCTATATGGCTGGAGACCAGCTACATTCCCTTGGCTATAGTCTGGTCTTGTGGCAGTGTACTGGCCAGGTGGAGTGGCACTTTACGGTCACTAACTTCATGGAGAATGGGTTCCACCAATGAGCCCCACTCGGACCTGGTTTGGCTTGGTGAGGTAGCAGTAACCAAATATTGGGATGAAAAAGGACAACATCCATACTCCCTTGTCAGTACCTAGGTGGTAACAGCCTAACTCTACAGCAGTAGGATCTGTAATTTGTCATCTACAAAGGGGGGGACATCGGATTCCATTGGGGAACTGCTGAGTAATGAGACAACCATGAATGGTGTCGCCGGGTTATCATCTTTGTAAGATGGGGGTCAAGTACTGGCCAATATCTGGAGCGATCAAGCTCCAATAAGTTCTCAGTGTAGGGTAGTGGTGTGGCACCTGGCTCTCCTGTATGATTATGGTTCACTTGTGAAGCTTATGTTTTGTCTCTTGCCTCTGTGTGGAAGGGAATCCTACGACAGACTCCCCCTTGAAGTTTAAGTGTCTACATCATACGCAATGGTCAGTGGGCATGGATTCTGGTGTTTGAGACTAAAAACATATCATCATTGACTGACCTGTGCCTTCCTTTGCATCAACAATGAGCCTTGATTACGTTTTTGCATGTCCTCCTATGGCAAGCGGGTGACATAACCTATGCGAGTGGGTCATTTTGGAATAGTTTGGCCCCCAAAGCGGGGCCATAGCTAGTGTGTATGTGTCTGTGTCTCTCTCTCTCTCTCTCTCTCTCTCTCTCTCTCTCTCTCTCTCTCTCTCTCTCTCTCTCTCTCTCTCTCTCTCTCTCTCTCTCTCTCTCTCTCTCTCTCTCTCTCTCTCTCTCTTTTTATCATCACTGTTAATGTGATGTATAGCACCGATGTGTAATGAAAACTCCGTCAAAAAGAATTTTGTCATCATTGAAAAGACGACACTCAGTGTGTTTGTTAGGCGAACATCATTAAGAACACTTCGCCCTTTATGTCTGACAATGTTCAGTTTTGGAAATATCTGTTCACAAATGTAGGAATTGAGAAAGACATTATCCTCATTGCATTTGAAAATAACTTAGGGCATGTTTGTGGTGACACAAATAACATTTAGAACTCAAGTGAATTAGTGTCTCTAAATCTGTTCAAATACTGACAGTTGCCCTATATATTCATCAGTTCTATTTGTAACTCACATACAGCTGCGCCATCATTACCAGCAAATGGAGGTGCAGATAATCGGAGTTCCATTTCGAGAGAAAGGTAGATGGACAATCCCTGATTCACAATTTCCTTTTAAAGCACGTGCACAATTTGCATGCATATTCAGCACATTATATTTAGCACGAGTACCAAGCGCTGTAAAGTGTACTGCATTGTTTTTTTTTTTTGATACCTGACTTTGTTAACAAGCTAATCTCTTCGATACTCAGTGGCCAGTTGACTGACGGTGCGCAGTCCAGTCTACGGGAAAAGGATCAGGTCTACATGTCAATCATTGCTGGATAATTCTGGACCTGGCTTCCCTGGCACATCCATGAACATTCTCACCTCATTCAAAATGTCGTAAAAATTTTTTTTTACATTTCCTCTGCTTGGCCATCGTACTCGGCAGTGATAGGTCAAGTCATGGCTACTTAGAAATAAGATCAATTATGAATTCTGATATGTAGTTGACAATAGACGTAACAAGTGGCATTGCATGATTCACTTTGATTCGTTCGGTTCAACAAGTTTTACTCGGTGAATATATGGCAGTGGCCATCTCCTTGCTCAGCTACAAGTCTCACAGCAGCACCTTCAGTCAGTCCACCCACGACTGGGGCTCCATCTGCTGTTATACGAGCGAGTTCCTCCAACTCTCTCATGCCAGCTGAATGTACCAGTTCCACAGTTCCTTCTGAATCTTCAAGCATCACCAACATCCGTAGATTCATCCAATAAGAAGACGAAAGTACTGCCCTCCAGCAACAAGGATTCGAACCTCTACCCATATGTGAGGGAGGTGGATACGCTAACAACTAAGGTATGGAGCCCATAGTAGAGAAATGACTCTTCGATTGTTAGTAATAGAATACATTTCGTCTCTCGTCCTTGAGCAACGGCGTCTCGATCAGTAAGACTCACCATAAATGGTAGCCAGGAGTTTTACCGGGTGATAACCACTGGCATTTGATTCGACCTAATGATTAAGGTCAAGGGTCATCTCCACTACCCATAATATCATCACTACTCACTCACAAGACTGGAGATTGGCCTCAGCCACTACGCACTCAACTTCATTACTGATCTTACTGCACTCCTGTGTGTTACCACAGGGAAATGAAACACGATAACTTCCCAAGTGCACTTTCGTGTAATAATCACATCATCAGGGGAGAGACAAGAGAGAAATATATACAACGAAAAGACGTAGCTGAGACGCTATTTAGTAAACAAGTGACTACCCGAATGGAAGTCGAGTGTGTTCATGTCTGGCAACGCGCCTATCACTTGGGAACTTATCGTGGTTCATTTCCCAGTAGTTAAGAGAGGTTCAAGCTATCATACGCTCTCTTACTCATCACACACGTCCAGATTATCTATCATACGCAGTCCCATTCATCTCACACGTCCCTGTTATCATACGCAATCCCACTCATCTCACACGTCCATGCTATCATACGTATTCCCATTCATTCTCCACGTCAGTGTAATCGTACACCCACGCCTGCTCACCTTGCACATCCATGTTGCCTATGGGAGAACACTTCACCTCATTTCTCCCTCACCTGATCACTTCCCCTCCTCCTCGCATATCAATCAATAACTCAACCCTCACACACTTAACCAACCATGATAGTGAATAAACTGGAGAGGGGGTACTACAATATATTGTTGAATGACTGCCTCCCCCCATCGTCTGTGTGTGTGTGTGTGTGTGTGACTTGAACTAGACTGAAATAGATTCTAGCCTAATATGCCTCCTTTAGATTTATGTTGCTATATATATTCATTAATCCATTACTTATATGTAATCAAAATCAAATCAATAACTGTGCCTGTATATCTCTGATATTAACCCCAGTTCCTCACAGTATTTCTCCAGTGGTCGGTTGGTTTTGGAAAGTCGTTGGCTCAAATCCCTCTATTGCCACTGTGTTCTAAAGCATAATGAGTGGCTGAGATGGATCCTAGATTATTCCCCTCCCACGTCTCACCACACCGACAGAGGAGGAGCTCTGCCACTAACATTGTTCGAGTTACCCGGGGATCACAGCCACCCTAACATGAGTCAGCGAGGCACGCACTCCAGACTTGATGTATCCAGGGAGAGGGGTCGTGCACGGTACAGGGTGAGGCGCTGCTCACTGGTGGATCACGGTTGAGGAGCCATACATGGTGGATCTAGGGTAAGGGGCCATACATGGTGGATCTAGGGTGAGGGGCCATACATGTTGGATCTAGGGTGAGGAGCCATACATATTGGATCTAGGGTGAGGGGCCATACACGGTGGATCTAGGGTGAGGGGCCATACATGTTGGATCTAGGGTGAGGGGTCTTATATGGTTGATCTAGGGTGAGGAGCCTTTCATGGTGGATCTAGGATGAGGGGCCATACATAGGTGGATCTAGGGTGATGGGATGCTCACGGTAAATCCAGGGTGTGGATCTGCTCACGGTGGATCTAAGGTGAGGGTTATACACGGGAACTTTAAAATGAGGGGCTGCATACAGAGAATCTAGGGTAAGGGGCTGTACAAGGTGGATCCAGGGTGAGGGGCTGGACTAAGGCGGCTCCAGGCTAAGGGGCTGGTCATGATGGATCCGGACAGGGTGAGGGGCTACGCAATCTCACATTCCCAGGGTGATCCTTCAGTCACCTATTGTCCTCAGTGTGAAAGGTTCAGCACACAAAGTCAACGCCGTACTTAACGAATTCAATAACAAGTTCCTGATCCTACATGTAGAAAAGACACTCAACCCTTAATCCCAAGGTATATACAGGATTGGTCCTCCTTCAGTTTACAGGTCCTGTACAGATTCGCGATATCCTGGGCTAGTCGGTCGTGTAGGTTGAACGAGTCTACCCCGATTCACATATACAACGGGCCAAGGGGTGGTATAATCAGGCACCGAGACTGGTATTAGTCCACCTTACGGACTTCCATACAAAGCTCCCAGCTCAGCCATGATGTCTCTACCTTGTCCTCACACAGTCCTGGTGCAATCCACGAGAGAGATCTCTCCTTAGACACGACCCTGTTTGAACCACTAGGTCACCTGTTGACTGGAGAACACATAGATTCTCCACACTTCTACTCACTGGAGATCACACCGTCTGCTCCCGACTGTGCTCACGGGAGATCAGAGTTCTACATTAATACCCACGGACAGCAAACTGTCTACACTTGTGAGGCTGAACCCAAATTGGACACATAAATACACACTAGATTTAATATAGTTTCCCTATTGTGTGACCAGTGAAGTTTGTGACTATTGTCTATGCCTCACTTTATCGAACGTCACTTTTACCTCATAGATACATAACTCGATATTCATGACTCGTTACGAAAACAAGAAATAGAAATTTCTTACAAGACGTAAGAAAACTCACAATTATTGGGGATAAAGTTGTCGCGTAGTTCAGTTATCCCACAAAGTCTTCAGGATAGTCGCTGTAACCATGTCCACTCGTCTGATACCAAAGTGATTGCTCGACACAATCACAGCGACAAGAAAACATGAGGGATCTTGAAGACATTCAGATGCCTGGAGCTAACCTGCTGCTCTGGAGTTCTGGAGTGTGTCTGCTCCCATCCACCTCTGCAGCTCACTATATTACCTGACATTATTCCTCTTCATCCATTCATGTCTTGTCCCCATTTTCACCTATACTGATCAGCTCTCTTCAATTGGCTACGTCCTCGCTGTGCACTGGAGACCAATAGTTTGATTGCTGAGCTGGTAGTTACCTCGCTAGTTTACAGGTGGTTCCCTCGGCCCAATACATTACTGTAAACATTGACATACGTGTGAATTATTGCATCACGCTTGGCCTGTGTGCCGCAATCTTTAGCAAGCCTCAATTGCCATGCGTCTTATTGCTATCACCAAGTGCTCTCCTACCGGTATATAGACGTATGGAATAATATTTACGTCGTGATATTTCAAATGACATCATATGGATGGATATGATATTCGATCAATTTGTGAATACTTCCCCGAGATCAACTCATGAACGGAAGGATTAATGTAATCTATGAAAGGAAATAGGCAGGGGCGGGAGTCGGTGTTTCGACACTTTTACAGAGAATGCTTCGTTGTGGTAAACACTTCGAGGCTCATTCTGGCCTGACTTCGTGTACGCTTCGCGCAGGTCCTCACCCGGATGAAAGGCTTAGTAGCATACACTGACTGAGCTAGAATACCCGTATGATGGACCTATTGTAGATACAAATGATTAAAGAAAAAAAGGTTCCGTTGATAAACAATTTACAATAAGGACTATTAGACGAAAAAGAGAGCCGGGATAAAAATTGAACTCTTCTGTCTGAATATCCACTATTCGCTTCACCATCTTCTTCCACCGGGCCATAGTGGTCAGTATAAGACTCCTCACTAGCACCAGTACAGGTAAGATACAAGCAAAGAGAACAGGCAAACAACTCTGCAGCACCGGACCTCCGCCGTCTGTCTACCACTCAACCCCTCAACGTACATAAACACTTCCCTCAGCCCTTCCTCCATATACACACACTCCTCTCCGTCCCTCAGTCTGGTAATTGGATTCCTCACTCCCTCAGCCTACACACAGGCTCCCATCGTCCTCTGAGCCAACACGAAGGTTTTCGTTAATCCCTCAGACTACATGCGAACTTCCTTCAGCCCTTCAGCTTACACAAAAACTTTCCTCAGCCGACACACATATGTATGCCTGCATATAGGCATCCTTCAACCATTACATAAATGCCCCTCAATCCACGCACAGATGCCCCTCATTTTACGCAGACATCCCTCAACCCAGACACAGACACTCCTCAGCTTACACGCAGACACCCTCCCAACCCCACACAGACACTCCTCAGCTTAGGAAACAAAAGTTTGAGGTCTTCCGCCCAGCGGAATGAGGACAATCACACGACCTAGCCTCACCAGTTGGGCTTAATGGTCAATGACGGGAGGAGAAGGAGGAGGAGGAGGGAGCTTTAGAAACAGAGGGAAAGGCAAGGAAAAGGGATCAGTAGAGATGGAAGCGAGGGGAATGGGAAGGGAGAGACAGGAGTTTGAGAGGATGAGGAGGAATGATGCGAGAGCGAGGAAAGAGAGTGAGGGTGGAGAGAGATCTCGTGAGTGGTGAGGAGGAGAAAGAAGTTAGGATTGACAAGCGACAAAAGCATCTAAGACGGTGAGAAGTGAGGACTGAGGAGTAAAGAAAGGAGGAGATTTAGAGATTGGCAGAAGGGAGTTAAGCCTGTAAGACCCACTGCTTCCTATTTCTCTTTTATAAAACTCCTCACAATGTTCCAGTCTCCACTGATGGCTCTGGAAATCCATCACTCAACACAGAAAACATACCTGGTATGATCGTAACTTTTAATCTATCATGGAAACCCAGCAATACTCAAAGAACCAAATCTGTCTCTAAGAAACTAGGTGTTCTGTCCAGGTATCAAAAATCTTCCTATGAACAGCTCAACAATGGAGCATTACATCCTTGATTGTTGTAAAATCAGTGAGTTCAGAGATGATATTAGCCAAACATTACAAATGTGCAAACATTTCATCCATAAACATTTTCCGCCTCGGATACTTGAAACGGATCATGAATTCACTCATTGTAAACAGTTCTTTTCTTATTTATCTCGATACGTAATCTAATCACTGTTGTTCAGCTGTCGTAAGCTTCGCTTACCATATGATTTACCACACTATTGATTATATTGTCCAAACCATGTTAACGCTTTCCTCACTTTGTAGCCTATGGTGTTCTTCAACCATTAAGGCCATCAGTCCCTGCACCTATTGTGTTCTCTGTATCCTCTTTTGCGCCACCAGCCACAGGATGGGTCGGAGTGCACAATAAATTAGCCACAATGGTGGTATGATCAGTATCAAAATCACTGAGCAGATGATCGTTTATACAAAGAACTGACTGGCTCTTACATGAAGTACTGATCTTGCATCTAAGGAGGTTCCAATTCTACTCTACATACTGAATTGAAAGTCGATTCCAAAGCAGTCTGACCTATCAGCTCCCCTAGTCTGACTGCAAAGATTTGACCTGTTTTCCCGACACTGCAATGATGGGTCTTCTTCCCTCTCCTTTGGTTTCTTCTTCCCAGGATTTGATGGCTGTGTGTCCCCACCAGTGGCTAGGCAAGCTGCTGCATCACATGATTTCTGTGCGGCCGGCCGCTGCCAGCTGAAGGGAAGTCTTTGTGGCATCTATTTCTTTCCTTACACCGCTAAATTTTCGAATTCTTTACCTTCTACTTTCCCCATGAGTACAACCTGCCTTTTTTTTAAAGGGCGGATTAAAAGTTTCTCCAAAAATCGTAGATTCTCTTCCCATCTCTCTCCTTTTCGACCTTTTAAGTACTTTTATTCATCACTTTTCGGCCTGGCCACGAAGGGAAATTCTCTCCCTTCCAAGAACCTGCGACTTGCAATAAGAAAATCCCAATATCATATCAGAATTCCCATTAACGTCGCTAACCGCATCAGACAAGTTATCGACCCATTAACCAAAAAACTGATTAAAATTCTCGTTCTGGTCTTCTCGGAGATCCGCTAGGGATGGTATTGTCGTAGTGCAGTGGACTCCTGAAACTTGGGTCCTCACGGTTAGCAGTACGTCCGGCTGTGACGACTACCCTACTCACAGCCGGGTCAACTCGAGCTCTGGAGGTGAGTTCGTAGCGGCGTCCATAGGCTTCTAAGACAAGCGTTATTACCACCTCTCTCTCTCTCTCTCTCTCTCTCTCTCTCTCTCTCTCTCTCTCTCTCTCTCTCTCTCTCTCACGGTGAGAGTAATCTGCTCTCAGATAGTGTCTTGGGGAGACACGCGCATCAGCAGGGCAGTGAACAGCCAGGCTAGGAGACGGAAGACTCGCCCGGTGGTAATTGTGAGAGACAAAGGCAGAAGAAGGTGGTCTCTCAGTGGGAAATCCCACTCGTACTGGATCCCATTTACTACATTCCCTCGTTGGGACAAACCCAATGGGGAGAGACTGGACGAGTAGAACACCCTTCACCTGCCTGAACTCCAGTCCCCAGCTCCTCCCCCACTGGGAGGACTCCCCGGTAACAAGGGAAGGACCGTAATAAGATACGGTTTGTCTCTGGTCAACACAATTAGTGTAGGGAATGACCAGTCTTTGGCGCTGCCCGACCATAAAGGGAAAGGGGAGAGGGGGTACGAACGTATGGGGGAAGAGAGGAAGAGGAATGAAGAAGACAGAGGAAAATACGAAGGGGAAAAGAAGGTAGATGAGGTAAGTGTGAGAGAATATGATAAGGAAAGAATAGTCTGGCAAAAGCAAAATGGTTCTGTGAAGCAAGACACACCATCTACGTCTCTGTCTCGAGACTCACTCACGTGCTTGAGGGTGAGGTGGTCATTGTGTGCCACTGGTGTGTTGGTGAACGCATCCTCGTGAGTCATGCGTTCAGGGGTGAGTGAGGGACAATCGCGAATTGCTGACTGAATACAGGAAAACAGAACTCGT
Source organism: Panulirus ornatus (assembly GCF_036320965.1). Taxonomy (NCBI): domain Eukaryota; kingdom Metazoa; phylum Arthropoda; class Malacostraca; order Decapoda; family Palinuridae; genus Panulirus; species Panulirus ornatus. The sequence goes on from NC_092251.1 coordinate 11,986,127, forward strand.
GAGATGAGGCGAGTCAGTGGTCGAGTGAATAAGGAGACGAGGATGAAGAGAAAGGAAATAAAAAGAAGAGGAGGAAGTATCATTAGCAAGAAGTGTTAGATGTGGGAGGTGAGGAGCTAGGGAGGTGGGACGGACTAATGTTAAAGAAGTGACGTGATGTTGTTGTTTAGGAGGTGTTGGTAAGGCCAATAGGAAAGCGGGAGTTTGAGCACTGGGTAGCTAGGTGGATGGGAGGATGATGGATTGGAGCATAAGACGAAAAGACCGATGAAGAACTTACATAAGGGTTAAGGAGAAAGGTTCCAAGTCAATGGTAGGAGACTGGGTGAGGAAGGACAAATAACTATATATATGTAAGATACAGTAAAAGAATGTAGTGACAAAGAAAGTATCGAAACGAAGGAAGATTTAGGGAGGAGCAACAATATGTTAATTCAAAAGCAAACACTAAAGTAAACTAACCTGTAGAAGAGAAGAGAATGAAGAGAGGAAGCAGTTGCAGAAAACCAGAGAAGAAGCAACGGAAGCGAGAGAAAGATGGTAATGGAGACCATATACCTTACTTAAGGTGCACAAGAACCAGCGAGTCTCGTGTCACGCTGCCACACGTCTTAAGACGTTGCCAAGTCTGGTGAGCAACCTCATCAACATTCCAGTGGCTAATGGGACAGATCAGGAGACAGTAGCTGTTTCTGGCAGAGTTTGAAATTTGGAAAAAAAAGTATGGATGTTGCTCTTAAGAGATCTTACATGTTTAAATGTTGTAGGAATCTCTTTTTTTTTCTTTTATCTATTCTTATGTTGAAAACAACACTCACAGACAGAAGTCCAAATTTGGGGCCGAACCTTGATTGGACTGTGAAGAGAACTCATGAGACAGAGGAAGAAGAAAAGAGGAAAATCATTTTAAGATTTTTTTTAAGGAATGGAAACTCTGACATTCAAAAAGGGCCAATACATATTTGTTAGAATAGACTGAGGGGATAGAGAGTTCCAAAGCTTCAAGGTGTTGGGAAAGAGGCATCAAAAGGGCCCACACCTGAGTTGCTAACAGCCACACAATTATCAATTTACGCAGTACCTTGACTAGTGGCATAGCTAATAGTGGGGGGCACGCTACCAACCAGCTCTAGAGGACAAAAACCGAAGTGATACCTATAGAAGAGGGAGAGAGCGAACCAACATTACAGCGTGAGACATGTGGTTTGGAGTTGTGAAGTTAGGCTGGGAGAGTTGGTAAGTCCAACTGCTTTGGGGTCATTTCTATCTGGGTAGTATGTAGAGTTAGGACCTCCCGAGATGAAAGAGGAAGACTCCACACAGGGACGGGTCATTTCTTGAATAAATGGAACAACTGCTCTACGTTTGTGGGATTAAGTACCTTCGAAGAGTTAAAAATCCATAAGCCAACATTCATGCAATTCATCCAAGCAAAGTCAAGTGAAAAATGAAGATCAACAGATATCACAGACACATATGTATGTACCTACGGACAATCACATAACCCAAAAACATAAACACAAAATCATACAATCAGCTAAGATACAAAAGCACCCACACCCATACACCAAAACAGATATACACTTATTTTGCCACTTGAAGGAGACGTTTCAATCTTATTTTCATCTTCCACTATTTATGTAAGAGACGTCTAGAAAACACATTACAAATGAAAGACTTTCTTCAGTGTTTATGAAAGAGCTGTGGGGCGAGGCATGTGGGAAGTGAAGGGGGGAATTTTTCTGGTGTAACGGGCATGATATTGTTTACCCAACCCTCAGGTCACTAAAGTTTCCAGTCTTCAAGCAAGCCAGAAGAAATAGCTCCACTGACACACACACACACGCGCACACACACACACACACACACCTCTTGACTAACCCTCAGAGACCAAGGCAAGAAGGGGCCATTCATCATCATATTCAGTCCACTGATGTTTACTTTTGGTTATCAAATCATCAGGAATTTTCAAGTACTTCTTTCTTCGGGCTCGAGTTATTCATCACATCTGAATTACAATGGTTAAACATTTTTCGGATGAAATATGAGCTCCTTAGATGCTATCATTTTGACGTTAATGCTCTTGTTATCTTTTCGTTAGCGTAACCTTTGTCTTTTTTTTTCTACTTCTGACACGACTCTGAATAAAGAAACCTTTATGTAAATCATGTACATATACACGGTCGTAAATATATAAAGGCGCGCACACAAAAGCACACGAGATTTTTGTTTGTTTGTGTGTGTGTACGTCACAAAATTATATATGTATATATATTCTATCATACTTGATCACCGTTTCCCGCGTCAGCGAGGTGGCGCCAGGAAACAGACGAAGAACAACCCATCCACTCACATAAACATACATAAACGCCCATACACGTACATAATCATACACATACATCTCAACATATACACATATACATACACAAGCATATAAACACATATACATATGTACACATTCATACTTGCCTTCAATCCATTCTCGGCGCCATATATAATATGTATATACGTATGTATATATATATATATATATATATATATACACATATATATACATACATATACGTGAATAGTGCATATGAACGCGCGTTACCATACAACAACAGCCAGGATCGAACCCGGGACCCCTGTGTAGGAGGTGGGAGCACTACCGCTAGGCTATGATCACCCCAAAAAGGGAAATGACTATGCGAGTACTATGTAATCGAATACTCTCTGGGGTGATCATACCCTAGCAGTAATGCTCTCGGCTCCTACGTAGGGTACTCGGGTTCGATCCTGGCTGTTGGAGGTTAGTATGTCATATATATATATATATATATATATATATATATATATATATATATATATATATATATATATATATATATATATGTGTGTGTGTGTGTGTGTGTGTGTGTGTGTGTGTGTGTGTGATGTAGATAAGAATAAAGACTATAAGAGTCCAACGAATTTCCATTAATAGAATGTGAAAAAGGAGAAATATTAACCACTTGAAGATAAGAATGAAAATGGTGATGATAGAGAGAGAAAAATGAAGAGAGAGAGAGTCAGACTGGAGAATGTGAGAGTAGAGGAAGTGTGAATGAGAAAAGTGAGGGCGGTGAGAGTGAGGGAGGAGGTTGCAGCTGCATACTTTGGCGGTCACGAGGGAGTGGAGGGTCGTGATGGGTGTGAATTGTGGCTTGTTAACTGAGGGAGGAGGAGCCACCACACGCCGCGCCACACGTACATACATGGCACGACGCAGACACACACACACATTATGTAAGTACTTACATATACACAGACATTCAAAAAATCGTACAGCCCCTTCTAATACACGTGGACAGAGGTTGATATATGTATATATACATATATATATATATATATATATATATATATATATATATATATATATATATATATATATATATATATATATATATATATATATTTATATATATATATGTGGATCTTTTCCGTCCCTGGACGCTATTCTGAGAACTGATCAAAAGCTACATGACCCAGGATTTAGAAAACCAACGAACATAGGACGATTTTGTGCATTTCCTGTTAGCAAGCAGTAAGGAACAGAGTTTGATCGTTGTGTTTCGGTAAAGAATAAAAAGGAAAAAATCGAAAAGTCTTCGATGATCATTTGCCATCAGATGTGTAGTGAACACCTGAGAATGGAAAGGTTGGCTTAGAGCAGCCATGGCCGAGAGCCAGACCCTGGTGGAGTGAGGAGGAAGACCTGGGTCTGCCTGGAGAGACTGATTAACGAACTGTCGCGAAGGTAATGAACACTGAGTGACAGAGAGATAATGACTGACATGTACTGATGCCAACCTGTCTAATCTAGAATTCCAAAGTGTGGATAAAGAGAGAGTGGTTTAGTATACCTTAAAAGACAGACCTTTGATCTCCTGGATGCATGATACACCGCGCACTTGTGTCGAACTTCCTCCTGCACTGAGTGCGTTGGACTGGCCAAACGCACCGCACCACCACAACGCATTCCTTGCCCTACACTCTCCTCACCCCCTCCCACTTGATGGCCCTACACACTCCCCTCTCGTTTTATTTCTACCATGTTGCCTCTGATGTCTGTCTTCCCTTTTTTCCTTTAAATATGAAAAATAATGATTTTTCCGCTGCGTCCGTCTTCACTGGTTTCTCTCTCTCTCTCTCTCACTCCTCACCTTAGTAACTCCTTCCTCACCTCAGTAGCCCCCCTCCTCACCTCAGTAATTCGCCTCCTCACCTCAGCAGCTCCCCTCCTTACCTTAGTAACACCCCTCCTCACCTAAGTGGCTCCTCTCACCTCCTCAAGTAACTCTCCTCCTCACCTTAGTAGCACCTCTCCTCACCTCAATAATTCGCCTCCTCGCCTCAGCAGCTCCCCTCCTTACCACAGCATTTTCCCTCCTCACCTACGTGGCTCCTCTCATAGAAACTCCCCTCCTTACCTCAGTAGTTCTCCCTTCCTCCATCCTTCTCCCTCTGGCTATCCATTGTCATTCTTCAGTTTGTTTCTTTTGGAGTGCTGACGATTGGCATCTCTTGTATCTGCAATAAATCTAAGTCCATTTAAACGTTTCAGTAAACTCTTAAAAAGGCAACATTGAACCACAACAAAAGTTGTTATATCAACAATTGATACCAGAGGCCAGTTCTGTAAAACACGTAAGGTTATCTATTATTTCTGTCTCAAGCAGTTAAACATGAACGTGAGATACAGCTCTAAAGTTAACAGCATCATACTTAAGTTAACAGGTTCTAGCGAACAAGAGTCTTTTCTGTTTCAAGTGAAGATAAAGGAATGTAAAGGTTAAAGCCGTGCTTTTAGCATCACTAGAAGGAAGCTCTTAGGATCTAACAAGATAACACATACGTTCTTTTTTTTTTTTTTTGTCATAGAAGCGAGGAAATAAGACTGTTTATGAGCACAGTAATGTGAGCTTGTTAGGTCTTGAGTTTATCTCTGGATCTAACACGGTTCCGCTTTCTTATCTTTTGGTTGTCCTAGGGCACAGCTGCCCTCTATCGTACTGGTCTATACCCTCTACCAGTGAGTGTTCCAGTCGTTGTGTTAGATATTATTGCTGCCTCACAAGCCAGCTCAAAGCTGTAGGTCTCTGAACGCATGGACCCTTGACAACATATTAGCAGACTACACTCCAGGGTCTCTTGTATGAATGTAACATTTCTTTCATCATACCTGATCGCCTTTTCCCACAGACGAAGAAAGGTTACATCCGCTCACGCTCATTCTCTAGCTGTCATGTGTAATGCACCGAAACTACAGCTCCCTATCCATAATCAGGCCCCACTGACCTTTCCATGGATGCTTCACTTGTCACTTCGTTCCAATTCATTCTATCCCGTGCACGTCTTTCACCCTACTGCATGTTCAGGCTGATCGCTAAATATCTTTTTCACTCCATCCTTGCACCTCCAATTTGGTTGTCCGCTTCTCCTTGTTCCTTCCACCTCTGACACATATATCCTCTTTTTCAATCTTTTCTTACTCATTATCTCCATATGTCCAAGCTATTCCAGCACACCTACTTCTGCTCTCTCAACCACACTCTTTAAATTACCACACATCTCTCTTACCCTTTCATTACTTACTCGGTCAAAAATATGTTCCATTGTTCCAGCGGATGTCATCAATTAGCAACTGTTAGTCAGGTTAACTAAAAGATTTTTTGATATTTGACGACATCCAAGGGATAAACCTTTTTGAGAACCATATGAATCCTACAGACACAACTGAATTCTTCCTCTACCCTGGACTTGGTCCTCATCCTTCCCCTCACCAACTCATTGCATGAATAATCCAGCCGAAAGATTGCTTTCGCTTTTCTGATTGGTTCATAAATCGTAAATTTTCGTTCCTCGGAGGTTGAACAATAATAAGAGGATATCGTATCTCTGAAGTGGATAACAAGACTATAATTGCTTCATGAATAAGCTAGCCTAACCTTCCAGGCACAGACAGTAATAAGTAAGATAATGCTGATCAGCTAAATACATTCTTGTCTGGGGAGTCTTTGGGCTGAGGGTCTAGTGCCGGAGAGGGAAAGCAAAGAATCTCTTCCTTCGTAATACTTTCTACTGTTTGACGAAGGATCAGGATGAAAAAGGCCTCTCACAACTAAACCCTATATACATGCTCTTAAAACTGGTATTTTTCTCCTGATTCTGAGACCAGAAGCTCGACAATTACCATCATAAAACGTCCTCGTTACGAATGGATAAAAGCTGAATATTCTACTCAGTATCTCAGTCGTTGAGTTATTAACGGATATGGCAACGGTTGCGTCACGTTCATCAAAATGTATCAACATTATGATGAGAAATATGCATCTCAATATCATGCCAGTGGCATCATGCCTCTTGTGACCCATACAAATGTTATCTTGGGAGTAAGACCCATAGGGACATGAGGATCGAGGAGTAGACGCAACCCATTCAAGTCCTCTCTACCCTTGCCTGAAGAGTGATTACTTAGATTTGTAATTACCTCTCTGTACGGTACGGGGAGAGAGAGAGTTCTACATCTCCTGGACTTTTCTACAGCATCAAGTAGCGTTTACATGCCTCTGTAAACTGTCAGCAGTCACTGCGTCGTTGGTGAGTGTGTATATACACTTTGGTGTGTCTGTTGCCGATGGACTATGATCGCTCCTACAGAACACGATGAGCTGTCTGTTATATATATCTCATCCCATTTTGTATACAATATCGATGAAAAAGCAGGAGGGTATTTAGATCCCTCTACACGACCTCTCCTCCGCTTCACTTTAGGTGGGTCCCACGGGGCTTTTGAACTAAGTTGAAGCTTTGTCAGCCCACGACAAAGAGGGACTGGCGATAGTTTTTCCACCAAACGTAGGATTTTCCCGCTGCGGAAATCGGTCTTTTTTAGATCTCTCATCTAAAAGTTCGGGTCGGGTTTTGTTGCAAGTTGTAAATATCGCTTATTTGGAAAAAATGAATATGGCCCCACTGTAACGTGTATGTTTCTCTGTTAGAATACATGTGAACATAAAAGTCCAAGAAACGAGTGTATTAGTTTTTCCAGCGCTTTCAAGCTTTTGAGTTTTTTGAGAAAGAAAAAAAAAAAAAGGAGTTCGTGAAAGAAAAACTATACTGTAGAAAAATGATAAACTCGTCTATATTGCTATTTATATTTCGTTGGCTTGACCACAAAAATATTGTCAGAGCACTTTTGTTGCATAGACATTCATACATATGTATGTATATGTATATCTTCACAGGTAAGGATTGGTGTCACCACACTCCGCCTGCAGCTGGTTACACCACGAGTGGAAAGGTCACCTTTGAGGAGATCACGTCACCACCGATGGACGAAAAGGAAGACACTCCCACAGAGGAACGAACTCCTCACTCCACTGGAGTACGTCTTTCTCCAGCTACTGACTGTAAGACACTTTTGAAGCTCCGGGAGTCCCATACAAGAGGTCCTGGGGTTACTAGAATTAAAAATCAATTACATGGGAGACAGTTTTTCTTGTGAGTTTAGACATGCTTCGTTAAGCAGCCTGGATGTCATTTTTCTCTCAATCCTTCGTGTCTTTATCGAAAGCATTTATTTTCTTGCATGTCCCTGGATGGAGCCCGTCTGGATGGAGCCCATATAGAAGATTCCTCATCATTACGCTCGTCCATCATCAAAGCATCTTCAAGAATCAATCAGGCTGAGAACTAAGGTTTACGCGCGAGATGTGAACGCGACTGTAAAAGTCTATGGAGCGTTGAAGATCTCGTTTGTCTTTGGTTCCCGAAGCGTTGTAGAGTCTGATCTTGTCTGGTGTGTTGTACGTTGGTTGCAGGTCGTGTGTCCCCAATGAGGAGAGTTGTGATGTGAGGCTGCCTAGTGTCTCTAACTTACTCCAGTATCTTGGTTAAATCTACCATCTGTGGTCTTGTTGATCTCTAGCCCATGTTGGCCTTCCATATGCCGCTAAAGTGTATGTTGCTGGTGGTGGATAGTGGTACGTTTGAAGCAGGTGGTGCTGATGGTGGCGGCTGCTACATGTTTCATGTCAATGAGGAATTTACATCCTCCCTCTTGACATGGGAATTCATAAATGACATCAGACCTCTGGTAAAGATTCCCGTTCCAGTGACGATATTCTCAGCCTTCATTTTCTGGTAATATAATGCAGTTTTGAGCCGGTTGTTGGGTTACATGCACTTCCTGCTGGAGATGATATTACGGGATATCCTTTCGCTTGTTTTGTAAGCTGAGGACATCTGGTTGCAGTAGACGATCTTGTATGCTGTACCTGTGAGGTTTTTTTGCGGTGCTGCAAATGTTAGTGATGTTTAGGGAGAAGCGAATATGCTTGTCTTCTACGTCGAAGAATCCGTTGGGATCTGCCTTGGGCTAAGGGTTTCTTTGGGAGATGTCTTGTAACCTGGATTGGCTGAGGTCACCACTGGAGTGCCGCAGGGTTTCGTTCTGGGACCATAACTCTTCTTAATCTATGACAATGACTTGCCAGAAGGTACATACTCCTGCCTGAATATCCTTACAGACGACGCAAAGGTCATGAGGGACGTGAAAAGCAAGGGAGAGACTGCATCAATATACAAGGGAACCTAGACAGACTCCAATGTTGATATGATATATGGTGGACGAAATTCAACCCGACTAAATGTAAAGTAATGAGGGTGGGTCACAATGAAGGAAGGAAGAAATATGAGTATCATTTACCAGGAATTAGCTTCAAAATTGTGAGTTTGGAAGATACTTGGGAGTTGATATTGTTCCGATCCTGTCTCCAGAGTAACACATTAGATATTAAAAGAGAAGTTTTCTTTATATTAGAGGCTCCAGTCAAGAACAAAAGTTATGATCATGGCGGGGCCTTAATTGAATTATGAAGAGGTTAATGAAACAGAAAATGAGAAGACGAAGAAAATCATTTAGAATTATGTAGGAAGTGAAAAAGATCTGTCTTTTAAAAAGTGCTAAGTCATAGTTATTAGGGAAAGACATAAAAGGGTAGAGAGTTCCAAAGATTCGAGGTGTAGAAAAAGAAACAGTTATCAAAACGGCAACCTCAAGTTGCCAACGATCACACAGTAATTATGGACGAAGCAGCTTACCGAGCATTGTGTTGTCTAGCTATTGGTGGAGGCACAAAAGCAGTCAACCCTAGGGAGCAAAAGCCAAGGAAATCCTGTAGAAGTGGGGAAAGTAAACCGACTTTGCAGCGTAGAGCAAACGGGTCAAGTTTCGAAGTTAGCCATAGGGAGTTGATAAGTCAGACCGCATGCGACTCAGCTCTGTCCAGTAAGGATGCAGAGCTCAAACAACTTCAGGTGTGAGAGCAGTAATCCATACAGGGACGGATCAGATCGCTCAAAAAAAAGAATAGAATAAGATTCAAACACATGGATAAAGAAGTATTTAGTGAACAATTTATATCTTACATTACTTCAAAAGTGAATCATACTTCTCAGGTTTGGTAGCCGCACCTAAAGAAGTGCAAAGTAGTAATAAAAAAAATGCAGAGGAGGGCAACAAAATGGTACCAGGAATTAAGAGGACTGAGTTATAGGGGGAGGCTAGAGGCTTCGAATTTGCCTACTGTAGAAGAGAAATAGAGAGGCATGACCTAATTACAACCTTTAAGTTTTTGAATCAACGAGATGATGCAGATGATACGGTACTTCGAAAGCTGCAGCGTTAGAAGAACTAGAAGACATAACATAAAACTAAAAGAAAAAATTTGTTAGAAAGGATGCAAAGGTGTCCTTTGTAGGATGTGAGAGCAGTGGATGAATGGTACAAACTAAATGAAAATGTAGTCATTTCGGACAGGATATGGAAGTCTTAATAAGAGTTCTGTGATGGTAGAAAATGTCATCACTAACATCTGACCTCACTCCAAGTGAGCATCGGCGATTGGCCTCGTTACACGTCATCAACAACAGCTGGCCTCGCTAGAGGTCAGCAGCCCTTCACTAAATCAAGATATCACTTTCTTTAACGATCTACCAAGCGGGACAACACAGCTTCAATAGAAGATAGCTAATAACACGTTCGTCTCCCCGCCACTTTTCCCTCCCTCCACACTACCCTCCTTCCTTCCCAACCTTCCTCCACTTCACCCCCAGCCTTACCCCCCTCTCACACAAGCCCCAACAGGGGTGTCCGCTATGCAGTGCTAGCGTTAGCTCCCCTCTCTCTTTCCCTCTCCCCACCAGTATCACCCTTCACAAAGCCTGTCGCTCCAGCCTCCCCCTCTAAGCACAGGTCTACTGGTGCCACCATCAAGGTAACTCTTGCATAGTCACGTCCATGTCTCATCTCGCAATGAGTCTAGACTTCATCTTTCACTCGTCTGGCTCGTTAGTACAAGGATCGCAACAACAAGGAGCTATGTGTCTACTCTTCTTCCTCCTTTTCCTAACCCTTCCTATTCCTCCTCTTCCTCTTGTTCCTTCTGTTCCTCCTCTTGGTTCTCATCTTCCTGACTCCTGCACCCAGCCAATCAAGCACCTCAAGGACTTATCCCTCCAATGTTGACAACCGAGTAAATAGGATGTTCCATAACCAGAAGCCTCATGTCCTTCAATAGACAGGCGCCCGCCCCTCTCTTCACACAGCCACGCCCTCCTCACCTTCAACAGACACATGGTCGCTCGTCCCCCTCACACAACCACTCCCCCTTCTTCCCGTCACCAGACAGATGGTTGCTCTTTCCCTCACACAGCCACGCCTCTTGTTCCCTGACAAAGCAACAGACACACAGTGATCGTTCTGGGCAAAAAATAAACCTTGTTTTCTATTCATAGAAGAAACTAAAAAAAACTTTGTCGACTGAAACAGAGCTTCTGAAACATGTGCTCGTAAATTTTTTGTAGAAAGAGGGAGCATACGACCCAGTGCGGTTAGAGAAAGTGCTAATTGTGACATTAGTATTAGACATGGTTTATAGAAGTTAGAAATGATTTCTTATGATATGATTTTAAGTCATTTTTTTGGCCAGGTTACCTCGTTTGTTGATCTGTATTAGCGGAGGAGCAACCTTCCCTCGGGCCACAGTGTTTCTTGAGTCAAGTCAGACTCCCTGTATGTGTCACTCACATGTCTTCTCCCTAGTATGCTCTCTCTTGTATTCCCTAAAAGGATATGATCAACACGAGAGCCATTGGATCTTTCCGTTTCATTTTCCTATTCTTTGCCTGAGTATCACTGAAACATTTTCATTTTCTGTACTCTTTCTGCATGTACATGCCAACAACGCTAACGAAAGGCCATAAAGATAAATAATCGAGATAATGGTTGAACAATGTAACCAGCGAGAGATTACTAACGACATAATGCGATCATAGGAAAGACATGATAGGAAAAACACTTAGTAAACAAGTTAAACATAGATCAGTACCAAGTAATGATCAATACAGGGTAATAGTATAAACATTAGACTCAAAGAAGTGCATTTATGTACTGACTTCATCCCAAAAAACTAAATCAAAGCAAAACACTGAAAAATGCAATATATATATATATTTATTTTCCTCAGTGCTTGTTACTGTAAACAATAAAGATTAGGGCTGATAGTACCTTCAATATTGCCCAGCTGGCTGACGTACGTAGCTGTAAGATAAACGATCTCTCTCTCTCTCTCTCTCTCTCTCTCTCTCTCTCTCTCTCTCTCTCTCTCTCTCTCTCTCTCTCTCGTCCTGTGAGGTGCAGTGCCCTGTACCTGGCCAGACCCAGAGGATAATGGCCTCATACCTTCCTCGGAGGCAAATATAATGATCCTGCAAACCTTTGAAAATTTTTCTCTGATATTTGGAAAATTAGGACACGAAGGATTCACTGAATCTCCGCTTCTATTGGACAGCTTGGACATACATTTTATTTCTAGGTTTTTAGGATATACCAATATGTATATATATATATATATATAGTCTATGATGAATATCTATGAAGGTGAAATGGCTCTTCCATAGAAGTTCAGATAGCTTTCTTTATTTGTATCTTACAATACACAATGCACGACTCTTCGTAGAGACAATCTACCTCATCAGGTGCGAACAGCTCATAAAGTTTCGAATCCCAACACCAGCATAAAGGCTTGCACCTCCTGTTGTCGCCATGCCAGGGTATACACTGACTGACCTGACTGTTAAAGGGAAAGTGGGGTTGCCTTATGATGAAGAGGGATTGTATGGGGGTAGTTAACCTGGGTAACGAGATGGGTGTTTAACTACTATTCTTAAGTTGTCTTGATAATTCTTTGGCCAGACAGGTAAAACAGGAACAGAGAGATGCTATTGGCACGGTCATTCAGTACGCTGAGGTGACCACAGTAATGCTATTGCTAACCATTGGCAAGGAAACGATCGCTCTGTAGACCTTAACAACCCAGTCACATTGTACCCCTCATCAGACTTTGCGACCTGTAATATCACTGAATCCGTCTTAACTGCTGATATCAATAACTTTAAGTTATCCCCATGTAACATTAAGGCACATCCTATAATCAATCCAATCATTATGAGCGAATTATCAAGACACGATAACATAAGAAGAGTAGCTATTCAGGCCAGCCAGCCTGCCACCCCACACTCACATACACACACACACACATAAGCCCCTTAACTGCAAGGCACCCCTTATAGTCTGCATATAACAGTCAGGTCAATGATGAGAGACTTTTATACTGTCATGGCCGAGTACATATGCTCACTGCAAGATTGCTAAGTATTGTACCTAAGTCAGATATTTGGATAAGCCGCCTCAAATAATATGTATGCGTCAGGCATGAGCTTCCAGGAACTCTTAGTTGCGTCCACACTGAGTTGGGTGATCCACCTCTTTTCCAGGAGAAGAACCCCTAGAAGTTAGGGCAGCACCTCGGCAGGTTGGAGCGGTCAAACAGTGAAGGGAAGCAGCTGTGGTGCATGAGAAAGGAGTGGCCTCTCTTGACTGCACCTTAAGAATGTTTTTGAGTCCATGAAACAGCCTCTTCCCACAGGGAGACGACGTGTCAGGTAACTTAAGAGTCACACCACCTTCAGGAGTGAGTATTCCGTTCCTCCTGCGTCTGCAGAGGACCTAGGGTAGGAATTAGCATAGACCTCGATTACGATCGCCAACGGTTATCATCAGCGACCATTCTGGTAGTCGAAATTAGCCGTAAAGAGTTAGGCATATCTGACCGAGGTGAAGAATTATTTGGGAACGCAGGTCTAGGGCAGCGGTAGATTTTGATAACTGAGTATCCGCTTACGCTACAGAAGTTTAATAAGAGCATCCTCGAGTAAATGATATCAGTTAGACGATTCACGAAGGGAACAATTCATACGTGCTTTTTCATTCCGAGTCAAAATATCTTTTGTACCTTGTCTTTTCTCCTATGTGTATACACACACACACACACACACACACACACACACACACACACGAACGCACATACAAGGTAAGCATTTATCGACCAGCCCCGAAGGGAGGGTTAACACTTGGGTTAGGTATGGGCCGATTGCCGCGCCCAGGATTCGAACCCATATGGACCGTACCCCAAGCAGGCCCTTCGTTGTCAATCTTGCTTTCTAGATACATCATAACATTCAGTTTACACTCTATGGGATCCTAATAAATCTTCAAATTACTCATGAGTCTTCAAGTTTGCTCCATGTACAAAGCTACTATTACAATTTACTTAAATGGTTGAATTTACTTACTTTTACAATAATCTGTAAAAGAGACATCGAGCAATACTTCGGCCAATGTCCACACCCAGCGCCCAGGCATCGAGCAGTTCTTCAGGCAATGTCCACACCCAGCGCCCAGGCATCGAGCAGTTCTTCAGGCAATGTCCACACCCAGCGCCCAGGCATCGAGCAGTTCTTCAGGCAATGTCCACACCCAGCGCCCAGGCATCGAGCAGTTCTTCAGGCAATGTCCACAACCAGCGCCCAGGCATCGAGCAGTTCTTCAGGCAATGTCCACACCCAGCGCCCAGGCATCGAGCAGTTCTTCAGGCAATGTCCACAACCAGCGCCCAGGCATCGAGCAGTTCTTCAGGCAATGTCCACACCCAGCGCCCAGGCATCGAGCAGTTCTTCAGGCAATGTCCACACCCAGCGCCCAGGCATCGAGAAGTTCTTCAGGCAATGTCCACACCCAGCGCCCAGGCATCGAGCAGTTCTACAGGCAATGTCCACAACCAGCGCCCAGGCATCGAGCAGTTCTTCAGGCAATGTCCACACCCAGCGCCCAGGCATCGAGCAGTTCTACAGGCAATGTCCACAACCAGCGCCCAGGCATCGAGCAGTTCTTCAGGCAATGTCCACACCCAGCGCCCAGGCATCGAGCAGTTCTTCAGGCAATGTCCACAACCAGCGCCCAGGCATCGAGCAGTTCTTCAGGCAATGTCCACAACCAGCGCCTAGAATTGACCTCTCGTCACGGAGAGGCCAGTCATCAGGAGTTTCCTACCCTCCACCCCAGCCACCTCGGAGGACCCATCTAATGGTCCAGAAACTGATTAATAGGAGTAGCGACTCTCCCTTTACATCTGAGCAACGGAAAGATTAATCTAACGTGAGAGGAGATTATCGTAAAATTAAAGATGAAGGGAAAGAGAGGAAGGGGGGTTAGTACTGAGGCGAGGCCATAATCTTTAGTGTTATTATTTGCAAAACGGCGCGTCGGGAGGGGACGAAGTGTTGTAAACAAACGCAAGTAAATATTGGGGAGTCGTTATCTGTAAATGGATGGGTAGAGTGAGTGTCGTACGGATGTGTTCAGGACAACGGTTGTGCAGATGGGTTGGATGAATGTCATATGGACGGATGAGGTGATTGTCATCCAGATAGGTAAGGTGACAGTCATTCAAATAGGGTGATTTTCGTCCAGATGGGTAGGGTGAGGGTCGTCGAGATGAGTAGGATTGAGTGTCATCCATTTGGGTTGGATGAGTGTCAGATGGGTGGGTGGGTGAGTGTCATCCACATAGGTAGGGTTAGTGTTGCCTGGATATGTAAGGTGTGTCGTCCATGTGGTTAGGGTGAGTGTATACTGCTGTTGTGGTGTCTGTACGGTGGTGTGGTGCATTTTAGTGTGGATGTGGTGAAGGTACGTTGCTGTGGCACTGGTACGATGTTATGATTGCTTTTATGGTGTTGTGGTACGGTGCTGTGGTACCAATACTGTGGTGCTTTTATGGTCTTGTGGTACGGAGCTGTGGTACCAATTGGATGGTGGTGCTTTTATGGTCTTGTGGTACGGTGCTGTGGTACCAATACTGTGGTGCTTTTATGGTCTTGTGGTACGATGCCGTGGTACCAATACTGTGGTGCTTTTATGGTCTTGTGGTATGGTGCTGTGGTACCAATACTGTGGTGCTTTTATGGTCTTGTGGTACGGTGCTGTGGTACCAATACTGTGGTGCTTTTATGGTCTTGTGGTACGGGTGCTGTGGTACCAATACTGTGGTGCTTTTATGGTCTTGTGGTACGGGTGCTGTGGTACCAATACGGCGGTCCTTTTATGGTCTTGTGGTACGGTGCTGTGGTACAAATACTGTGGTGCTTTTATGGTCTTGTGGTACGGGTGCTGTGGTACCAATACGGAGCTGTGGTGCTTTTGTGGTCTTGTTGTACGGTGCTGTGGTACCAATACTGTGGTGCCTGTGTGTGTGTGTGTGTATGTAGTGCAAGTGAGGAAGGCAGGGGTGAGAAGAGGAAGATATAAACTTGATGAGGATAAGAGAAAGTCGAGAATAAAGTTGATGATGATCAAGTGGAACAGGTGATAACCATTGTTATCACAATGATGATGAGTGAGGGGAAAGATCTAACAAGTTTAAAAAGGAAAAAAAAAATGACAGAGAAGAATTTAAGTTGATAATGAAATGACAATGAAACACCATCACCAAAATTCGATGAAGGTGACGGTGAACGAAGTGATGGTATGCATGTTCCTAGTCATGAAGATGATAGTGATGATGATGACAGCAATGAAGGAGACGAAGGGAAAGAGGAGAACAAGGAGAAGGAGAGTAAAACTGGAACCAGCTGAGGCAAAGTGGAATATTAATCCCGCCGCCCTGCCAGCCAACCAGCCAGCCATCAAGCCAATTACCAGGCCAACCAAGCACCCAGCCAGCCAGCCACCCAGCCACCCAGCAAGCAAGATAGACAGACAAGCCAACCAGCCAGCCAACCAACAAACTAACCATCCTGCCAGCCAGCCAGCTAACCAACCAACCATCCTACCAGCCAGCCAGCGAAGCAACCAACCATCCTGCCAGACAGCCAGCTAACCAACCAACCATCCTGCCAGCCAACCAACCAACCATTCGGCCAGCCAGCCAGCCAACCAACCAACCAACAATTCAGCCAGCCAGCCAGCCAATCAACCAACCATCCTACCAGCCAGCCAGCCAATCAACTAACCATCCTGCCAGCCAGACAACCAACCAACCAACAACCCATGTTGAAGCATAAGGCATTAAGGGAAGTTCCTTCCTTAACATTATGCATATTTCGGCCAAGCTGAGCCTTATGAACGGCATGGGTGAGGCTGGGAGCTTCAGTTATAATGCTCCGGCTGAAGCACCTGTAGCCTGCATTGAATTCTGGGGTGTGCATAACGAATGAGTCAGCGCCTTCAATCTTAACCTGGCGTGCGTGTGCGTATCATCCATCTCTCTCTCTCTACTCTCTCTCTCTCTCTCTCTCTCTCTCTCTCTCTCTCTCTCTCTCTCTCTCTCTCTCTCTCTCTCTCTCTCTCTCTCTCTCTCTCTCTGATCCCCAAGTCCTCTACTTTTCTCATTCTATCTTTCTAAGTCAAACTCAGATCAATGCTTGTACTATGCTCACATGTATTGTGATGTCTGTTACACCGTAAAAATTCCTATGGGCAAAGTGTGCGGTTGGCCTGGGCCAAGCCTTCAGTCTGTATGCGGCCAGGGCCAAGCCACAGTCTGTGCAAGGACCTGGGCCAAACAACAGTCTCTGCAAGGACCTGGGCCAAGCCACAGTCTGTGCAAGGACCCCGGCCAAGCCACAGTCTGTGCAAGGACTTGGGCCAAGCAACAGTCTCTGCAAGGACCTGGGCCAAGCCTCAGTCTGTGCAAGGACATGGGCCAAGCCACAGTCTGTGCAAGGACCTGGGCCGAGCCACAGTCTATGCAAGGACCTGGGCCAAGGCACAGTCTGTGCAAGGACCTGGGCCAAGCCTCAGTCTGTGCAAGGACCTGGGCCAAGCCAAAGTCTGTGCAAGGACCTGGGCCAAGCCAAAGTCTGTGCAAGGACCTGGTCCAAGCCACAGTCTGTGCAAGGGCCCCGGGCCAAGCCATTATAATCTCATTATAGACTCATGCAACCCACTTGTCTGTGGGAGACAACCTGCCCAAGCCATCTGTCTGTGGACCAAGCCACCAGTCTGCCGTGGGCTGTGAGGGTGAGAGTCGTGGCGGTGGTTGTAAAGGACAGTTAGGCTACAGATTATGGTGTTGTTATCTTGTTACCTCGCTGAGTTACGAACTCCTGCTGGAGACGAACATCACCTGACGCAGGACGAAGAAGAGGGTCATAAAGGGGAATGAATTATGTAACTATGGCAACCGTCGAAAGAACACACACACACACACACACACACACACACACACACACACACACACACACACACACTCACACACGGAAGCAAAGAGAGGAAACTAACATACATAAGTTTACAAATGCATAAACGAATAAATCTACATAAATACACACACACACACACACACACACACACACACACACACACACACACACACACACACACACACACACACACACACACACACATACACACACACGGAAGCAAAGAGAGGAAACTAATATACATAAGTTTACAACTGCATATACGAATAAATCTACGTAAATACACACAAACACACACATGGTGTTTGGCTCCTGCGTGCTCATACATCAACTGGAGGAGCGTGTGCAGGGGGAGGGAAGGCATGATGTGCATGTGACTAGTGCTTGTGTGGGAGGTACCGGCATGTTTGCGTATAATTCCGAAGTTCAACATCACCAAGAGGGGAGAGCTAGGGGAACAGTAGCAGTCGGCACGGAGGAAAGCCATACAATAGAGGCTCCTAGTCATGGCTCGAGGGAGGGTTTGCACGACGCCAGAGAGGCTTCCTCAAGAGGCGTATGATAAGCCATGATTATTGCTCCCACCCCTTTGTTTTGACATGCCTAAGGGGTCGGTGTGCACTGCGTTTCGCTATGAGGCTTCAGTTGTACGCAACGGCTGTGTAGATGCGTAGGTGGATGATGCATTCGTACATGCATTGGTAGACTTATGGTGTATGTTAGTTTCCTCGTTTGTGTGTGTGTGTGTGTGTGTACGTGAAAGAGAAGTGGAGACTAAGTACCGAGAGAGAGAGAGAGAGAGAGAGAGAGAGAGAGAGAGAGAGAGAGAGAGAGAGAGAGAGAGAGAGAGAGAGAGAGAGAGAGAGAGAGAGAGAGAGAGAGAGAGGACAAGCTCACTCACTTGTAGGGAGAAGCAAGGCACAGACATACTTGGGTGATGTATATAAGATCTGTTATGGTATTGGATTCTAGTTATAGAGATTTCAAGATTGTTACAGAACCAACTCCTGTATGTGTCTCAGTCGGATCTGCTGGTGAGTGTGGGGGATTGGTGAGGTGATGCATGTATTGAGCGCTAGGGATTAGTGAGGTGATGCATGTACTGAGTGAAGAGGATTGGTGAGGTGATATATATATATATATATATATATATATATATATATATATATATATATATATATATATATATATATATATATATATATATATATATATATATATTTATTTTGCTTTGTCGCTGTCTCCCGCGTTTGCGAGGTAGCGCAAGGAAACAGACGAAAGAAATGGCCCAACCCACCCCCTTACACATGTATATACATACGTCCACACACGCAAATATACATACCTACACAGCTTTCCATGGTTTACCCCAGACGCTTCACATGCCCTGATTCAATCCACTGACAGCGCGTCAACCCCGGTATACCACATCGTTCCAATTCATTCTATTCCTTGCCCGCCTTTCACCCTCCTGCATGTTCGGGCCCCCATCACTCAAAATCTTTTTCACTCCATCTTTCCACTTCCAGTTTGGTCTCCCACTTCTCGTTCCCTCCACCTCGGACACATATATCCTCTTGGTCAATCTTTCCTCACTCATTCTCTCCATGTGACTAAACCATTTCAAAACACCCTCTTCTGCTCTCTCAACCACACTCGTTTTACTACCACACATCTCTCTTGCCCTTTCATTACTTACTCGATCAAACCACCTCACAGCACATATTGTCCTCAAACATCTCATTTCCAGCACATCCATCCTCCTCCGCACAACTCTACGCACGAATAAAGAAGTGAAGTTTTGTGATGAGATGATATTGCTGTCACCCAGCACTCTGGCTACTCCTAAGGACTATCGACCTTCTCATGATCAATAATTCGTTTCTCAAGTTCATTCTACGTTTTCTGTGTCTCTGCTCGCAAGACGAAAGGATGTGATTTTGGAAGAAGTAACTCCTGCTGTTGTTGTATTGGTATATGAATGAGTACAGTGAAAACGTTCCTCAATACTATACAAATCTGTCATGGTAATGGACGACAGTTTACGAACACACACACACACACACACACACACACACACACACACACACACACACACACACACACACACACACACACACTCATACACACACACACACACACACACACACACACACACACACACACACTCACACACGGAAGCGAGGAGAGTAAACTAACATACATAAGTTTACAACTGGATATACGAATAAATCTACGTAAATGCACACACACACACACACACACACACACACACACACACGCACACCTACGCTTGCTAGGCGATGCCAGACCTGTGGCTGTTGTCTTTAAGGTCAGCCAATACGCTCAGTCCGATCCAACACTGAGCCATACTGACCAGCACACCGAACCCTCATAATACCATGCCAGTGCTCGAAGACCTGCCCATCTAAAAGGCCATAATCCTCGCCAGGCAATTCTCACCTGCGGTCTCCATGGCAACCACGCAGCCAGCCCTGAAGTCCCATGCGAAAGTCATTGTTATCGGCCGTCGTGCCAACACAGATCTCCCGGAACAGGCGATCGAAGCCTCCTTGATATGCACACTCCACCCAGCCCTCCAGCAGCATCGCCAGTCATAAGCATTTCAGTCAGGAAATTCTATCAAGATGTGTCACGTTAACCCCAAGGTGACAGGGAGGTGGATGGAAGGTTGGATGGGAAGTGGGCGGGAGTAGGTGGATGTGAGGTGTGTGGGAGTAGGTGGATGGGAGATGTGTGGGAGTATGTGGATGGGAGGTGTGTGGGAGAGGTGGATGGGAGGGTTGATGGAAGGGTGGATGGGAGGTGTGTGGGAGCAGATGGATGGGAGGTGTGTGGGAACAGATGGATGGAAGGTGTGTGGGAGTATGTGGATGGGCGGTGTGTGGGAGCAGTTGAATGGGAGGTGTGTGAGAGCAGGTGGATGATAAGTGTGTGGAAGCAAGTGGATGGGAGGGTGAGTAGCTGTGAGTCGTCCAGCTGGTCAGTTTCTTCCACCGTCACCCAGCTGTTGCGGTCTAGCGTGATAAACTGTCGTCCAATACCTGGTCAAAGCTGTGTTGCATAAGGGATCCTGTCTATTATACTCACGTATATACCAGTACAACTGCAGGAGGTGCGTCTGCCAAAAATGCCATCCCTCCGTCTTCCTACCAAAGGCTCAGACGCAATATTGATCACCATCCCTTCGTCTTCCGACAGACGCAATATTGATCACCATCCCTTCGTCTTCCGACAGACGCAATATTGATCACCATCCCTTCGTCTTCTGACAGACGCAATATTGATCACCATCCCTTCGTCTTCCGACACACACAATATTGATCATGAGGTCGATAGCGCTTGCTAGTAACCCAAGAGTGTAATGACGATACCATCTCATCACATACCTTCATCCCTTGACACAGGTGTTATCTACGTTCACAGTCAAAGGCCGTGTCGTCCTGGAGAAGCGTGAGTGGAACAAGTCACTACGACGATTCCAGTCCTGTACTCTGCGAGACCATGAAATATTCGCAGATAGTTTGGGGGATCCCGAAACTGTGACATTTCAGTGGTTTGTCGGCATACAGTCGAGAGGCTTGGACTGGATTCGTGGATAGAGAATATTTCATCCCAAATCTGTTGACTAGACTTTTCAACTGCGGACGGAGACAAGAGGGTAATTCCTGTCTATTATTCAAACTCAGTACCAGCAGGTTAGACAACCCCTCAGTACATGCATCACCTCACCAATCCCCTACACTCAGTGCATGCATCCCCTCACCAATCCCGTACACTCAGTACATGTATCCCCTCACCAATCCCGTACACTCAGTACATGTATCCCCTCACCAATCCCCTACACTCAGTGCATGTATCACCTCACCAATCCCCTACACTCAGTACATGCATCACCTCACCAATCCCCTACACTCAGTACATGCATCACCTCACCAATCCCCTACACTCAGTACATGCATCACCTCACCAATCCCCTACACTCAGTACATGCATCCCCTCACCAATCCCTTACACTGAGTACATGCATCACCTCACTAATTCCCTACACTCAGTACATGCATCACCTCACCAATCCCTTACACTGAGTACATGCATCACCTCACCAATTCCCTATACTCAGTACATGCATCCCCTCACCAATCCCGTACACACAGTACATGCATCACCTCACCAATCCCCTACACTCAGTACATGCATCCCCTCACCAATCCCCTACACTCAGTACATGCATCATCTCACCAATCCCCTACACTCAGTACATGCATCCCCTCACCAATCCCCTACACTCAGTACATACATCACCTCACCAATCCCCTACACTCAGTACATACATCACCTCACCAATCCCCTACACTCAGTACATACATCACCTCACCAATCCCCTACACTCAGTACATACATCACCTCACCAATCCCCTACACTCAGTACATACATCACCTCACCAATCCCCTACACTCAGTACATACATCACCTCACCAATCCCCTACACTCAGTACATGCATCACCTCACCAATCCCCTTCACTCAGTACATACATCACTTCACCAATCCCCTACACTCAGTACATGCATCACTTCACCAATCCCCTACACTCAGTACATGCATCACCTCACCAATCCCCTACACTCAGTACATGCATCACCTCACCAATCCCCTACACTCAGTACATGCATCACTTCACCAATCCCCTACACTCAGTACATACATCACCTCACCAATTCCCTCCACTCAGTACATGCATCACTTCACCAATCCCCTACACTCAGTACATGCATCACCTCACCAATTCCCTCCACTCAGTACATGCATCACTTCACCAATCCCCTACACTCAGTACATGCATCACCTCACCAATCCCCTACACTCAGTACATGCATCACTTCACCAATCCCCTACACTCAGTACATGCATCACCTCACCAATCCCCTACACTCAGTACATGCATCACCTCACCAATCCCCTACACTCAGTACATGCATCACTTCACCAATCCCCTACACTCAGTACATGCATCACCTCACCAATCCCCTACACTCAGTACATGCATCCCCTCACCAATCCCCTACACTCAGTACATACATCACCTCACCAATACCCTACACTCAGTACATGCATCGCCTCACCAATCCCCTACACTCAGTACATGCATCACCTCACCAGTCCCCCACTTGCAGTCCAGACATCCCCTCACCAATCCCCTACACTCAGTACATGCATCACCTCACCAATCCCCTACACTCAGTACATACATCACCTCACCAATACCCTGCGCTCACCAGCAGACCCGATGAAGAAAAATATCGGGTTTTGTAGCGTGGCAACCTGAACTTTCTATAACTAGAATCTATTACCATCAAAAATGCATGACTTTCCAAATGTTATTCGTATCACCTCGACCTCTCCCCCCTCCTCTCTCTCTCTCTCTCTCTCTCTCTCTCTCTCTCTCTCTCTCTCTCTCTCTCTCTCTCTCTCTCTCTCTCTCTCTCTCTCTCTCTCTCTCTCTCTCTCTCTCTCTCTCTCTCTCTCTCTCTCTCTCTCTCTCTCTCTCTCAGGTGGCAGGCAGCCAATGACTGACTGTGTACGGTCTGTGGCGGTGGTGCAGTGTGGCCAGCAACTGCAGAGGCTGTCTAGTTTCAATCCTCATCCCATTCGTTCCCCCAAACCGAGGTTGCTGGGGGCTTCTTTTTTGTTTTTTCCGTTCCGTATACATGTGGGTTCCGGCCATTCAAACCTATAATACACACTCGCTCCAACACTCACACATACCACTCGACAACGCATTGCTATCAAATTTTCATGCGTTGACCACTACGCGCTAAACCAACCTAACTAATGGCGAGATCTTAAGACAGTAACTAACTCATTCAGCCTAACTAATGGCAAGATCTTGTCTTAAGACAGCAACTAACTCACTTTACCCTTACTCACTGTATATAATATTCATCTGGTGAACCACAAATTAGAATGTCCTTCAATAATACATGCGATGACAAAGTTTCGTTTCAAATTCCCTCATAACATCCACAAACTTTATTTAGCAAAGTTATGCGAAACAGATATTACTTGTGTACATAAGTGGAAGACCAAGTTTCATTTCGGATCACCTTAATTTCTAGTTTTTCATTGGCATTTTTCTCATGACAAATCAAGGTAAACGCCCCATTCGAATATATCAACAGACAGCTGGACACAAAGAAGATCGAAAAAATTTCATTTCTCGTAGTTCACGGGTTCGCTTCGAGCCTGGATGCACGCAGGTCGCACACAGTCCAACTGACTAAGTAATGCAAGAAATTGGTTTCCCGTCCAGCAAACCGACAGTTCGACACATCTCATTTTCTACTTGTCAGTATCACGGGGCGCGCCGAACACTGGGAACATTTTACATTATGGTCAGAGTGACCGGATGGGATGAGGATTGATCGTGTCATCATCATACGTCGTCCCGAAACCCAGATCTATACTGTGTCACCAGTGCTTCATCTGAGCTCGAAACTGCCTGGCGTCTACCTGGACCTTCTGGTAGCAAGAGTGACTGCTGATTAATTGCCAGACTTTTCGTCATTATGTATGTAGAGGAGAAAGAATTCTACCCTCGTATTCCCCGCGTGTCGTAAAAGGCGACTAAAGGAGGCGGGAGCGTGGGGGCTGGAAACCCTTCCATTCTTTTATTTCAATATTTAAAGAAGGGACAGAAAAAGGAGTCTAACATGGAGTGCTCATCCTCCTCGAAGGCTCAGACTGGGGTGTTTAAGTGTGTGTGGATGTGACCAAGATGAGAAGAGAGGAGAGATGGGTAGTTTGTTTTGGAGGAATACCTGGATGTTCTGGCTCCGAGTGACACGAAGCTCCAGAGTAAAGAGGAAGAATGGTTTGGAAATGTCTTGGGAATAAAGTCCGAGGTTGGTGAGAGAACAAGAGTTAAGTATGGAGTGGCACTACTCCTGAAGCAGGAGTTGTGGGAGTGTGTGAAAGAGTGTAAGGAAGGAAATTCTAAATCTATGAGGGTAAAAATGAATGTGGATGGCGAGAGATGGGCGATTATTAACCCTTATGCACCTAGCCAGGCGAAGAAAGATCATGAGAGGCAAGTGTTTTGGGAGCGGCTGTGTTAGTGTATCAGAGGTTTTGATATCAAAGATCAGAAATAAGCAATGGGCAATTTGAATGACAGGAAAATTAATGTGGCAATCTGAGGGTATAACTGGGGCGCATGGTGTATTCACTGTTATGGATGCAAATGGTAAACAGCTTATGGAGTTGTGCCCTGAAAAAGGAATGTGATTGAGAATACCTGATTTAAAAAGAGATTCATGCATAAGTATACATATGTGAATAGAAAAGGTGATCAACAGACATTATTGGATTACATATTAACTGAAAGGCGTGTAAAAGAGAGATTTTTGGGTGTAAATGCACTGAGAGGGTCAACTAATGGGGTGTCTGATCTCTATCTTGTGAAGGCGCGAGTGAAGATTTGTAGAGGTTTTCGAAAAAGACGATACAATGTCGCTGAGAAGAGAGTGGTGAGAGTAAGTAAGTTTGGAAAATGGACTTGTGTGCAGAGATAGAAGGAGAGGTTGAGTATAGAATGGCAAAAGATGAGAGCAAATGAAGCAAGTGGAGTGGGTGAGGAATGAAAGGTATTTAGGGAGGTACTGTTGGCATATGCAAGAGATGCATGTGGCATGCAAAAAGTGGGAGGTAGGCAGATTAGAAGGGTAGTGAGTGGTAGAATGAAGGAGTAAACTTGATAATGGAAAAGAAAAGAGAGGCGTTTGGGTGGTACTTACATGGAAGGACTGCATATGTTTGGGTGATGTATAAAATGCATATTACCAATGGACTCGGCCAAAAATGTTAATGAAACTGACAGTTTTACGTATCTCTAAATCTGGCGCACATCAATTTTGCATCATGGGCCCCGAAAGTCCGGCCGCCATAACTAGTATGTGCATGAAAAAACAATCAGGCATGAAACTACATAATAACAATGCACCTAAATTGAATCCTTCTTTTCTTCTTTCTTTTTCCCCCTGCCCTAACCTTCGCAACACTCCTAAAAATCCCACCAAGAAATCCCTTCCAATTTCTTCAGGTAAGGAATGACAAAAAAAGCTCCTTTAGTCAACAATCGGGAAAGATATTCATAGCTTCCTCTCCACCCAACTGTGCCTGGACTTGACACCTGCAGCACCTCACACGCTGCCAGTGCTCCAAAACCTATATAAATAACTTCCAGTATCGTCGATCTACTAAATATATATTCCCGTGCGATGTGACGCAGAATGAAAGAACGACTTGTTATTTAGATTTATATTCCAAATCCACCGAGGCCAGAGGAGAGCGGAGCAGACGAGAAAAATCGTCTCGACCTCGAGTTTGCAGAACCTCGAGGGGTTAGAGCCGTGTGGCGGTGGTGGTGGACGGTTGCGCACGGGCCTGGGTCTTTCCTACTGCTGAGCTGCTGGTCTGTGGAGACACCCACTCCCTCCGTCTGTTGTGGGGTGGTAGTCATGGGATGGTGGTCGTGCCGTGGTGGTGTTGGTGGTGGTGATGTGAGATGTGAGGATGGTGGTGCTCATGTGAGTGGTGGTGATGTACGTGGTGAGGATGGTGGTGCTTATGTGAGTGATAGTGTTGGTGAACGCTGATGTTGCTTCTGTTTAGCGGCGGAGATGTTTGTGGTGACTGTGGTATCGCTTCCACATCTGCCTGACCCACCCATGTATCTCCTCCTCTTCCTCCTCCCGCACCTGCCTTACCCACCCATATATCTCATACTCTTCCTCCTCCCGCAGTTCTCCTCTCTCCCACGCCTGCCTCACCCACAAATGTATCTCCTCCTCTTCCTCCTCCTGCAGTTCTTCTCCCTCCCTCACCTGCCTTAATCAGCCATATATCTCATCCTCTTCCTCCCTCTGCAATTCTTCTTCCTCCCTTATCTGCCTCACCCACACATACATCTCCTCCTCTTCCTCCTTCTGCAGTTCTCCCTCCCCCCCTCTCCAACCTTCCATTGGTCGAACCAGGCGCATGGCAGGTATCAAGGCAGCCAGCGTCAGCTACCATCTACAGTCACCCAGCATCTTCCTGCTTACAGCCTCACGCGTGGATAACCTTTCTCTCACGAGTAGAAGGTTCTGTGTAATTCATCCTCTGCTCATTATGCTTTCCGACTTGGTCTTTAAGTAATCGTTGATTTTAGATAGCGGCTTGTTTACGACAGTGTATCTTTTGTAAAGTTTATCTACCAAGCATGTAATATACACACACATTTGTAAAACATGCACCGAAACATGATATATATATATATATATATATTATATACATATATATATATGTTGTCCGTAAGTTTCTCTGAAGCCCTTATTTTCTCGCTTGTGGCAATTTTGTAGTTGTTATTTCTTTCCCCCATTTTGAGAACATTCTCAGGAATGAGCCAGACTACGTTTGTTGTCAGTAGAGTTTGTCAGACCATAGGACGTGCAGGATGGAGACACGATCCATAGTTCCGGCTCGAACTCTCTTCTTATTCCACTGCTGATTTGGAGGAAGACGCAACAGGCAGAGCCCACTTGTTGATTAAGAGAAACACAAGACACAACGCGTGGACCAGATGGGATGATGTTGTGGATGTATATTACATGTATGTATGTAGATTTAGAATCTTGCCTGTAGATTTAGGAAAAAGAAAATACAGACACGCTAGTGGATGGCGGGTCCTGGTCTGTGAGCGCTTACCACCGACCCCAGACCTCTCGGAATGGTCTGGCTCGGAGTGGCGCGCGCCCCTCTGATGCCTGAAGCTGCTACACTTACTGGGAACAGCATCTTTTAGGAGACTGTGTTATCTGGTCGGTGGATATCTTATGATGATTTGGTTCAGGTTTTGACTCTGTTTGGCTGGGGCTTTGCAGACTAGTGTGGGTGTGGTGTGGTCTTGTTCGTGGAAGTGCAGGATTTTGGGCCCGAAGACTGAGTGTCACCTCGTAGTGGTCCAGGATGTTGTGTTCCAACGGGTTTGCCCTCGTAGTCCAGGATGTTGTGTTCCAGCAGGTTTGCACTCGTAGTCCAGGATGTACTGTTCCAGCGGGTTTGCCCTCGTAGTCCAGGATGTAGCGTTCCAGCGGGTTTGCCCTCGTAGTCCAAGACGTAGTGCTCCAGTGGGTTTGCCCTCGTAGTCCAGGATGTACTGTTCCAGCGGGTTTGCACTCGTAGTCCAGGATGTACTGTTCCAGCGGGTTTGCACTCGTAGTCCAGGATGTGCTGTTCCAGTCGGTTTGCCCTCGTAGTCCAAGACTTAGTGTTCCAGCGGGTTTGCCCTCGTAGTCCAAGACGTAGTGTTCCAGCGGGTTTGCCCTCGTAGTCCAGGATGTACTGTTCCAGCGGGTTTGCCCTCGTAGTCCAAGACGTAGTGTTCCAGCGGGTTTGCCCTCGTAGTCCAGGATGTAGTGTTCCAGCGGGTTTGCACTCGTAGTCCAGGATGTACTGTTCCAGCGGGTTTGCACTCGCAGTCCAGGATGTAGTGTTCCAGTGGGTTTGCTGGTAGCTCCTGACAATAGAGGCCTTCTTGATGACACCTTCGATTGTCTTCCAGTTGCGTTTGTGTACCTTGGCCGCAGTCGATGTCGACTGATTATGTTTTGACTTGATATTTCTTTGTGTATGTATTGCGACGAGTGGCCAACAGGAAAGGATCCAGCGTTTTAAAAACGTTAAAGGAAGTTCTTCCTGATGCGGTGCCTTGCCGTTTCTCTGAGGTGGAGTTTGATTTCTTGCAAGCTTACTGGAAGTTATATTCGTATGTTTGTGAATCGTGTGGCTGCCTTAGCTACCTCGTCTGCAGCCTTGTATCCTTTCGATCTCAGCGTGGCTGAGGATCCAATGTAGGATGACCCAGCGGTGGAGTCGTTGGAGGCCTTGGAGTTTCGCAAGGATCAAAGTGATGACGTTAAATGCTTTCTTTTGGTTGGCTGTGTTGCATCACTTGCGGGAGTGCAAAAGTTGCACCCATTCGTTGCTCTCAGTTTGTTTTCGTGTGTCTGTGTGTTGTTGTAGTTGTTGTTGTTGTTGTTGTTGTTGTTGTGTGTGTGTGTGTGTGTGTGTGTGTGTGTGTGTGTGTGTGTGTGTGTGTGTGTGTGTGTGTGTGTGTGTGTTTCCTAAGAGCTGTTTTGCAATCAAATTTCCAAGGCAGTCCTACTTAGCACTCCAGATCACTCATTCATTGTGGCATCTTTCCGTTAAAACTACTCTCCTCCAGTGCCATCTCTGGCAGTCCAATAATATGGTATAACTTCTACTACCAGGATCCACCTGGTCAGTCAGACATCCTCCAATTAGACAGACACCCATCAATTAGTCTGCGTGGACCGACTGTCAGTTGTATGATTGAGGCAAGCCAATTTCCCTCAAACTTCCATCCAGTCCCTTGAGCTGGTTTAACAGCGAACACCTAACCCTTCAGTATAGCTCACTGGTCTCACACTTAACCTAGCAGTTCCGCTTGGCCGCTTGACACACGAGGCCATCTTGGCTTGTATAACACTTTGATTTTAATGAACTCATATAACGCCTTCCATTCTGTCCATTTGTCGAATGTGACATTTCCAGCGCACTCCACTCAGCCTGTCTACATGCCTGATGTGGTATCTCAAACTACATCCCTCTCAGATGAGAGCATTAGCTAAATCGGGCCAAAGTTTGTCACGAAATGGCTTCTGCTCTACGTCTTGGCTGTCCCAACTTTATGAGGGAGTTTACCAGTGCCTTCCCTAACCAGGAAACAAGTTCCCTATCCATTCCCTGAGACTTTTGATAAATTGCTGGTAGAAATGAGGAGGAACTGTACAGCAGTAAGGACTATGAGGTACTTGCATACTTGGAACCATTAGAACAAAACATATGACGATCGGCCTTTATAACCCAGCCACAGATTTTTTATGCGATCAAGGAGTACTTGATATTTCCCATAGCAATAACATATAACAAACACATCGTTAAGGAAAGTTAAGGTACCTAAGAATTAAGAACTGGCGACTGTGAGTGACCCTTATGGACAAAAACGAGATGATGATTTCCTTTCTTATTACCGCTCAATCAGCCTCACGTCAACCGTGGGTAAAGCGATGGAAAAAAGACAACTGAGATGTCCTAAAAGATCATGTAGGAGTATTAGCCAACCAGCATAGCTTCCGCAACAAACGATCTTGTCCAACAAATTTGCTAGAATTTTTCTGTGTTACATATGGCCACTGGGATGGAAAACCGTACCCTCTAATGTAATTGTCTTGACTCTCAGAAAGTATTCGATGAGAGACAGACTACTATGTGAATCTGAAGTACAGTGAATAGGGGACGTACTAAGTGTGTGGATGAGAGCAAGATTGGTTCACTGAGAGAAAACGAGCAAGATTGGTTCACTGAGAGAAAACGAGCAAGATTGGTTCACTGAGAGAAAACGAGCAAGATTGGTTCACTGAGAGAAAACGAGCAAGATTGGTTCACTGAGAGAAAACGAGCAAGACTGGTTCACTGAGAGAAAACGAGCAAGGCCTTAAATTGTCTGTCCCATATACTCAGCTGCAGCGAACCTTGTCACTCATTTCGCACAGTTAAGATGACACTTTTCACTCCTTCTATACTAAGCTAACGTGGCGCCTTCAGCACAATCCGTTAAGCTGGTATATAACACCTTCAATTCCACTTACCTCATACTTCCACTCAGCCAGCTCCCGCCTTCAACCCGTCATCTGTCCAAACCACCACGTAAATCACCTCCACCGTCAGCCCGGGAGTGAAATACGAGTTCATTTATGGCCTGCATGTTAATTACATCTCGCTGCTCATGGCAGCAGCGATCTGATATGATATATGTAACCGTCAGATCTCACTATCTTCCGCGATGTTTTTCATTTCTAGAGAACGCCGTTCGTCTCTGAGGGATCTGTGGTGTCCTTCGGGTAGCTTTGCTTAAATCCTAGCAGAGAACAGGTCTAGCGGCGCCACGAGCTGGTGTGTAAAAGTGACAGAAACTCATCGTGGGATTGATGTATCACAGACAGGATTAGATGAGCAGCTGGTGATTGTTGTGATGATGCTGACGGGAGGCGGTGATGACACCTGGTGTTGGTAATGTACTCTCCATCACGTGAGCTGGACTGTATCACACACACACACACACACACACACACACACACACACACACACACACACACACACAGTCAAGTGCGGGGGCTGCCCGGTGCCGGCCCGCATGGGTTCGAATCCTGAGCGAGGCTGTCGTACCACATCCATCCTAGGTGTTCATCCTCCTCTCGGGGTAGGTTGATGAATGAGTACCTGGCTTAGGCTGACGGATGTGTGTGTGTGTGTGTGTGTGTGTGTGTGTGTGTGTGTGTGTGTGTGTATGTCTGTCTTTCTGTCTGTCTGTGAGCATTTACCCACACACATAAGTGAAGAGAGAATACATATAAACAAAGTTAAAAGATGGAACTATATGAGTAACATGATCGTAAAGTTCTCTTCCCATAATACTTAGATATTAATCACAAAAGATAATCACATAGACATACAAACACACACACGAGCCAACATATATGCAAGCATAGACTGGTGCTTCAGACTCGACAGCAGCAGCAGCAACAACAGCTGAAGTTCCCAAGATAATTGCATGGCTTGATTAGCCAACTGAAGAGCCCTCTAGGGCAGCGTGGGCGACACCATCACCACTATCGAAACCATTGACCTCAGAGCTCGTCTATGATGATCTCCAGCCAGCCAGCCCAGCCAGCCAGCCAGCTCAGCCAGCTCAGCCAGCCCAGCCAGCCAGCCCAGCCAGCCAACCAGCCAGCTCAGCCAGCCCAGCCAGCCAGCCAGCCCAACCAGCCTGCTCAGCCTGCCCAGCCAGCCATCTCAGCCAGCCCAGCCAGCCAGCTCAGCCTGCCCAGCCAGACCAGCCAGCCAGCTCAGCTAGCCAGCCCAGCCAGACCAGCTAGCCAGCCAGTCAGCCCAGCCAGACCAGCCAGCCAGCTCAGCTAGCCAGCCAGCCCAACCAGCCAGCCAGCTCAGCCAGCCCAGCCAGCCAACCAGCCAGTTCAGCCAGCCCAGCCAGCCAGCCAGCCAGCCCAGCCAGCCCAGCCAGCCAACCAACCAGCCCAGCCAGCCAGCCCGGCCATAATGTGGGAGTCAAGTGTTTGGTCATGACATATACTCGAGGAATGGCTATTATTGTGCCTCCTCTGTCCCTGGAAGGGCTAAGCTCTGGAAATCTCTCTGTGCGATGCCTCCTTCTTCCCTGGAACAGCTAAACTGTGGAATTCCCTGTTATGACTCCTCTTTCTTCCATGGAACAGCTAAGCTGTGAAATCCTTAGGTATGACCTCTCCTTCCCTGGAATAGCTATGCTGTGAAATTCCCTGTTATGACACCTCTTCCTTCGCTAGAACAGCTCAAAGCTGTGGGATTCTTTTCCTTTCTTTGTCTTCCCTTCTTCATATGACCTTTCTTCCATTAAGAGTCAGGTTTACCACCATTTGCGGCTCCCTGATTCATCTCGACTTTCCTTTATCCTTTGACTTATTTGACCCAAGTTGGCCTTGACTGGCGCATGTTATTTACCCGTGCTGCTATACAGCGGTCACTATAAAATTACGAGAAGTAATAATTGGCTGCTGGCACTGTTGCTCTTGGTTCGTGAGTCTTATTTCCCTCTCATTTGTACGTCACGTCTGTAATACTGGGTTCCAGGGCAGCTGAAACCTCTGCATATGCGTAACATAATGCAAGGCTCTTATCATCTCATCTGTCTTGTAGTCTGTAGATATGTGGTTTCTGTAGGATATCTCGATGTGTTCGCCGGTTGTGGGTGTGATGGTGTCTTGGTGGGCAACATACCATTTGTCCATGTGTCACTTCCTTGCCTCGGTGTTAGTGTGGCCGTTGTTAACGAGGACTTGAGTCGCTCCTGATGAGCGTCTTTCCAAGTAGAGCTGTGGGAGTGGGCTTTCCTGAGAGACCTGCAGTTTCTGATGAATCCTCTACTGTGAAAATACACGAATGTTGATGAGAGTAAATCTTTAATTCTTACTGTCAGCCATTACTGTTGCTGCTTCTTCTATTCCATCGTCAAATTATCGGCAAAAGTTTAGATTCTTACGATAGACTTCAAATGTACTTCCTCCTTTCAGTTCTTTTCTATATCTCTTTCCAGTAAGTCACCGGAGAACCTTTGGAAATAGATTTGCCTGTTGGCCTCGTATTATCTCTGAGAACTATTCCACCTCCTCCAGAATCAGTGAGAAAACTCATCTAACTATACCGTGAGGCGCGTGGGACATCTGCAGCGTCGAGAGCTTAGTAAATACCCAGCATACCTGACATTCAGATATGACTGCATGTCACTCTCAGTGGCATAGACCGCCGGGTTGCTAACGCCATGTGAAGGAGGAGGAGTGGAGGGCGACACGACCTCGGGGTCAGGTTGAAGGTGAGGGGAGAAGGAGGGGAGTGACGTTGACCTAAGGTCAGAGTGGAGGAGGGGAAATGATCACCTAAAGGGGCGGGATGTCCCTAAGATCAATACAGCATATTTTTCAACAGATGAAGAACTTCTTTCAGAGTATTCACCTTTCACTAAGGGTTAGTGATTTATGAATCATTTTGTAGCGCAAGGTTTCTTAATGTGTGTGTGTGTGTGTGTGTGTGTGTGTGTGTGTGTGTGTGAGGCTATGCCTGCCTATCAGATCCTATCGTGTCAATTAAACCCGGTGTCATACTAACAAGTTTAAGTCGTCAATGAGCCTAGTAACATTGCTAATATAGTGGTATAGTTGATGGAAAGGGTAATATACGCCTCCTGTCGGAGGAGTACCCTTAGCTAGCCAATCTGGGCAGGTCCAGCAGATGGTATCGGGCGATGGCATTGACCTTAGCGAATCGGGGAGTTCCATGATGCTGCTGCGTCTTTGAGTCCACAGCGCGCCCTGTGCGAAGAAAGGACAGTTGGCTTTTGACTGGCTAAGACTCCACGGCCCTCCAGCGCAATTTCCAGTATGTGGGGAGGTATTGAGGACCTGCCTCTCTATGACAGTGTGGGTTACCCAGTGTGATTCCTCCAGCAAGGGAGTTCAGAGTTTAGCTGGCGGTGACACACAGAGCCACGTCGCTCTTGATCATGATTCTGGTCACTCTCCCCAGTTTGACCCAAGAAGCTGCTCCTGCTGTTGAGGAAGGCCTTTTGCTGGTGGACCGAAGTGGTCGATGAACGACAAGTCGGATGTCCAGGTCGTCCACTTTACATCGAGCTGGAGGAAGATAGCTGAGCATTTACTTCATCAAGCCGCTAAATGGGTTCACAATTTCGCATTGCCTCTACATCACACGTAGTGTCTGCTATGATGCATTATCTTTTGTACTGTTCATCCACGAGAGGAGCGATGTTTTGCTACATCCCTGATCTATGATCAGCATTCATCCGCTTTGCTTTGGGATCCCTCATCATTTGCTGCCTGAAAAAGTATAGATGAATATTAGCCCGAAAAGAATACTTTTTGCTTTCTTCCATCAATACACAAGCATTGTTTTTGGACACTGTGTTCATGAGACATTACTGATCTGATACAGAAGTAGAGAATTATCTATTACCTTTGTAATTACATTTCAATGCTGTAATTTGCACATTATGTGCCGGAGCAGCTAGCTAATGAGGGAAACTGCATTCTTCGTTCCAAAACCTAAAAGAACCATAGATGACGCCTGAAAATCCATTAAGCTACTCTTCTCAAACGTCTTCCAAACATTTTCAGATAATCTAGACTTCAACGTAAACACATATCACAGTGGGAATCATTCCTCCCGTATGAGATCATCATCTAATATAGGGGCTTGGCCCTAGAGCTAACAGAATGGTCAGAGACACAAGAACAAGCCTTCTAGGACTTAAAGTCATACCTCCGTCAGGAGACTATACTGCATCGACCTGATCCAAACTAGGAATGCGTCCGTACCGACACGCCTGCGCAGGGCGTTGGCGCAAATCTCATACAAGAAAATAATGGACAGATTTTCCCTGCTTACATTCCATTGATTCCTGCTGGACAGAACTAAGCTATGATCGGAAAAAAAAGAAGAAGAACCTCTGGCATTTATTGACGAAGGAATCAAGAGGTTCTATGCTGATCTCTACAAGGATCCATCTCCTGCCGGAGGCGTACAACCGCCTGCCTCTGAGTTACTTGAGGACTTGCTAGAACGCCAACGTAAGCTTGATGAGGAGATGGGCTTTGTAACCCGCAACGGCTCCAGTTCTCTATCAGGTGTATCAAAGGTTCGCATCACGTAGCAGCTGACCTCCTACCATCAAGACCCTCTTGCTGTTGAGGATAGTGAGCGCCTGAGTTGCGAGTTGGCCTCACCAGGAGGCAGGTCCTGCGGGGGGCTAATTCAAGGACCGTCGGATCTTGGGTTTTAAACCCAGTCTAAATTAAATGATGCACAAAAGATTTGATCTTTGATGTCCACTTACTTTGCGTGGCACACTTGGGACACTGGACACAAATACCCATATTTCTCCACTTCAGATACATACTTGCTTCACTTTATTAAGATACCGTTACAGCCTCCTACTTATACATATAAGTAACTTGCAATAGGAACCTCTGAAAAGTATAATTTTTTCCCTGAGTGTCGAGCAATGCAAAATATTTTTGTAACGGCTGCAGATTTTTTTTCGTTGATTCTCCACAAACGTCTAGTTCGAGAACTGGGAACATCACACCAAGCGGATACTAATATTCGAAATTTTTAGTAATGCAAAGTTGATTAACGTTCAGATGTGTGTGAGAGGTAAGTGTGTTTATCAATTATCAAGTATCATTATTGCTCAAGGCCAGTGTCACCCAAGTGATTATAAGTCTTAAACGAACGTAACATCTACTCAGGATTACCCGAAGCCAATATATCAAGACAGGACCAGTAAATGGCAGTGTGATGCTTTAGGCCTTACCTCTGGGTGCACAAAGGGGCCTGAAAGGACATAGGGTACTTGGTTTCCGACCATTAGTGTGTGTGTGTGTGTGTGTGTTTGTCTATTCGTTTTTCTCTTTGAGAGAAAGAGAAAGAAATGAAGAAAGAGTGAGAGATTATGAGTGTCTGTGTATATACGTGTTTATGTTCGTGTGTGAGAGGGAAAACGCGCATGTCATTCTGTCTGTATACGTGCTCCTCAGAGTGGGTGACCACCATAAATATCTTCCGTCGTAGAGACAACACCGTGAAGCCCTTTCTCTCGACACCCGAGGCAAAGCGGCGTCCTGATGTCTCCTGACTCACAAATACTATCCAGGATGCCGTTTTGAAAAGCCTCCTCTGGCTATATCGGGTCCATTATGGCCCCTTTCCCCTGTCAAGGGAGGAGAACAGGGAGAGATTATAGCCTGGCTCGTATGATACTATAGCCAAATGTTTATTTCTTAGGGAAAAGTGGTTTGTGTGTGTATCATTTCTGTCGCGCCTCCCCACGTGAACACTGAACAGTTCTAACCTCTTTGTCACAAGATAAAAGGATGTGCCACACTCGCCATGCGTGTACTACAGTGAAAATCAGAGGACATCAGAAATCGTGTGACGAAGGAGGGCTGTGTCACGAGACATTATTGTGTTCTGTACTTTTGCAACACAGAACATGTCAACATTCACACCTTCTTCACCATCTCCTGCTGTGAGTTCTATGGGCACCCACACTCCTCAGTGATCGTAATCCGGTTAAAGAGGATCCTGCTCGAGTGTTGCGGTGAGAAGCGGAGGTATAAGGTAAGAGAGACGTAATGGGGAGAGAACTAGAGATAAAGTGATGTGCTGAGTAAAGAAACACAGACGAGTAGAGTATATAGGATGGCCAGATAGCAGGGCAAAACTTCGAGGAGGAAGAACACCATCGAAGTGTACAATGAAGGCTAGAGTCCAAAGATAATACTTTAAAAAAAAGTATACAAATCCTTACTTGACAGAATATCCAATGAATATCTCATGTATTTCTCTGTTACAGAATATCTAAGATTCATTTAATATCAAGAATGAGCCAGCCTTCATTAAACAACTGCACGGGACGATTTTTAGCGGCTCAAGATTAATCTTCTGCTTTGATGTTAATCCTCCTGTCTCCCAAGTTGCTGAGGCTAGAAGCTGAGTAAGAGTAAAGACCAGAAGACACACGAAAGTTGTGGATGTTAAAGCTGTGCTTTGCAGCAGCGGCTGGAACGCAGATGGATAAGCACTTGAAACGTACTTGTAGAATGGACGAGTCAGTCAAATCGATCCAGTGTATGGTCACATAGCGACACCCCGGCCCCGCCACAGGAAGTAGATATATTGGATACTGGGAGAGAGAAGTGCGAGGTGTGGATATAGCGGGTCATTAAGGATTTCTGAGCCATTAACGTAGATCTAAAGAACGGAACAAAGCTAGATGGATGTGCAGATGACAGTGGTCCGTGGACCGAAAAAAGGAAAGGAAACTGGCTACCTCGTTAAGGAGTGTGAGAGGAAGGGGGGGGCCAGCCAATGTGTCACAATGGGAGTTGGGGAGAGGAGGAGGAGATCCGTTCACGACTAGTGTTGAGGGAAGACAGATGGAGGAGGAAGACGGAGAAACGGAAGAAAAAGGGGGAGATGGAGAGTACGAGAGCTAAGTTTCGTGACGGAGGGCGACGAAGTGTACGAAGACATTCTCTGGAAGGACCAACAGCACAGACATACATCTTATCAACAAAACTGGGGTTAGAGGAGGGTGGAAACACTCTGGCGTGCTGACATTAGAAGACCCACTGAGATGAAAGGGTGTTGACGGAATGGACAGGAAAAGAGCGCGTCCTGGGAGGGGAGCAGGCTTCATTTATGGCTCCTGAAGAGAAGCAGAGGGACACTCAAGGGGAGAGATAGCTCATTATATTTGCCGAGGAAGGAGATTCGTGGGACGAATGAACTGATGTGTTGTCCAGTTTAGTAGTGGTTCCAGGTGTTCGACCTTATCGACGACCTCTTCAAAACTTGTCGACTGTTAATCGTTGCTGGATGATCCAGCTGGAATCATGGAATTAAGAGGGACTGAGAGGGAGTGATCCAGAAATCCACACCAGGTAATGAGTCTTATCTTCGTTTAGTGCTTGCGAAGATGATGAAGATTTCGAGGTTGAGGGAATTTTAGGGGAGCAGATGAAGAGAGAGAGAGAGAGAGAGAGAGAGAGAGAGAGAGAGAGAGAGAGAGAGAGAGAGAGAGAGAGAGAGAGAGACAGACAGACAGACAGACAGACAGACAGACAGACAGACAGACAGATAGATAGACAGACAGAGACAGAGACAGACAGACAGAGAGAGAGAGAGGGACAAACAGACAGACAGACAGACAGGCAGACAGACGGACAGATAGACAGACAGAGACAGAGACAGACAGACAGAGAGAGAGAGAGAGAGACAGACAGACAGACAGACAGACAGGCAGACAGACGGACAGATAGACAGACAGAGACAGAGACAGACAGAAGAGACAAAGAGAGAGAGGGACAGACAGACAGACAGAAAGAAGAGCTGTTGCTCCAGTCACAGTTTCAACCATTCCCTGATATCAGTGCTACCACCGAAACATTATGTATGACCTTCTGATGCAAAACTGTCTAACATTTGGAGCCTGGATCACACTGGTCTCCTGCGGTATTAATAGCTACCTCGTCCGGGCGCGGGAGATTGTGCAATTCCAACCGCCAGCCATACACTAGAGATGCATAGAGGGATTCTGCACCAGCGACCTCGTGATGGCATACATCTCCAGCCTCCTAATACGTGCATATTGCATCTGCTGCCTACGTCTTCTTGATGTAAGATGTTGACTGATGCTGTGGTAGCTTTCCACGTTTTCAGTGTCGTATGGAGAAACGTAAACTCGAATTGTGGGGCTGTATGAAGCCCCAGACTGATATGGGTATAAATGAAAGGTGATTACGAGAGATAGGTTATTATCTGTGATTAGGCACCTGGCCATTGGGAATGATGACATAGGAGGGAAGTTTGGGAGAACCTGAGTGAGCGCGTCAGCAGTTTTGATGTAAGAGATCGGGTATTAATGACGGGTGATTCAAATGCGAAAGTGAGTAATATGGCAGCTGAGGGTATAACTGGAGAGTATCAGGGTATTCAGTTAGATGGACAGAAATGGAGTTTTGCGTTGATATAGAACGAATGACTGGGAAGACATGGTTTAAAAACAGGGACATACATAAGTATATCGTGGAGTAGAAATGATGGTCGTCTGGCATTATTGGATTACACACTAACTGATTGCCGTGCAAAAGAGACACTTGGGAGTGCGTTAGGAATGGGAGGTGTTTTAGGGAAGTAGTGTTGGCATGCGCGAGAGAAGTTTGTGGCATGCAGGTGAGGGTTGGGCAGGTGAGAACGGTTAGAGATTAGTAGGACAACAGAGGTAAGTTGCTTGTGAAAGAGAGAAGAGCTGTGTATGTGCTTTACTTACCAGAAAGGATTGCGAGTGAGTAGGAGATGTACAAGAGAAAGCAGCAGGAGGTAAAGAGCACAGTGCGGGAGGTGAAAATGAAGGCAAATGAGAATTAGAGTGAGAGAGTATCAGTAAACTTCAAGAATAAGAAAAAATTTAGAAGAATGTTAGTAGTATGAGAAAGAACAAATGGGAACATTAGTAATGGGGGAAATGGGTAAATGGTTACAGGCAGTGATGAAGTGAATTATGGACTGAGTATTTTTAAGGATTGACAAATGTTTGGTAAGTGGGTGACATATGTGGGGCGTTTGAGTCTGGGAGGTTAAGGTATCATGACAAGTGGTTTGGAGAAAAGAGAAGACGTATTGAAAGCCTTGCAGAAGATGAAATGTGGTAAGGTGGCTGGAGTAGATGGTATTGCAGATGATTTTCTGAGGAAAGGGGGTGACTGTGTTGTTGATTGTTTAGTTAAGATTTCAGAGTACGTATGGATCATGGTGAAGTGGCTGAGGATTGACGGAATGCGTGTCTATTGTCAGTGTTTTAAGGTAAGACTGGGCAATGGTGAGTGTTCGAAACACAGAGATATTAATTTGTCGAGTG
Organism: Panulirus ornatus; assembly: GCF_036320965.1. Classification (NCBI taxonomy): domain Eukaryota; kingdom Metazoa; phylum Arthropoda; class Malacostraca; order Decapoda; family Palinuridae; genus Panulirus; species Panulirus ornatus. Next base: position 12,025,890 of record NC_092251.1, read on the forward strand.
TGCTTGGTAAGCTGTATGGACGACCAATGATTGACAGGGTTGGCGGAATGCACAGATCATCAGAATGAGGAGGAACAAAGAGGTTTCAGGAGTGGAAGATTTTGAAACAGGTAAATGAATATTATCCAATACATCAACTAGATGTATTTATTTACCTTCATTTACCTTTTTCAAGGTCTGCTTTTATTGAATTGATGTATAAAAGACTTTGTATTTCAATGTAATGGAGAATATTATGCTCGGAAATTTGATATGGCAAGGGGTAACCCTCTTTCATCCGTATTAAGTAACCTTTACATGGAACTCTTCGAAACCCAGTTACTAAAGGATATCTTACTCTCTTATGTAATTTGGTTTAGGTATGTAGATGGTGTTCTTTGTGGTTGGCCAACAAATAAAAATTTACAAACATTTCTCCCTTTACTTAACAATTTAGTACCTTCCATCAACTTATTGTGGAAATTGAAAACAATGATATGTTACCGTTTTTAGATTGCATGATCCATGGGGATGTAAACATGTTAAGTTTAGCACATACAAAGAAACCTACCAATGTATGTTCGTATATCCATTATTACTCATCTCAACTGACAGATTTGAATTATGATAATTTCAGTCTATGTTCCTTTGGGCATTACGCATATGTAGCCCAGAATTTATTAATGATGAGTTTGAGAAGACGTATTCTACTGGATCCAAGTTAGAATATCCTAGATCCTTCATTGATAAATCCTTTAAGTTGGCAAAGAAATCATCTTATAGTGTTAAGCCCAAACCTCCCCTTGACACCAAAAATATTTCAGTTCTCGCTATTGATAATTATTTTACATTACTTCCCATGTTGCTTAACTTCTTTAATGTAAATGTTTCCTTCAGTTTCCAAAAAGTTCGGCTGGCTGTGTTTATAAAGTACCATGTAAAAAATGTGATTAGTTTTATGTTGGACAGACTGGTAAGGATCATTCTGTTAGACATAACCAAAATAAATATAGTATTAGAACGGGACGGGAATCAAATACCTTGTTTAATGATGTTAATGATTATAATCATTGTATTGACGAGTATTGCCACCTCAGTTTATTAACTCTAACTCCGGTACCACGAGAAATATCTTGGAATCTTCTGTCTTTAAATGCAAAAATAATTCAACATTAATATTAATGAAGGTCTATACAAGTTGGATATCTTTATTGTTGATGAAATTTGCAAACAGTTCCCTTTCTTGTCTACATAATATATTTATGATACGCATGTTGCCAGAGTTGAACGCACCCGATCTCTATTCGGGTAGTCACTTGTTTACCAAATGGCGTCCAAGCTACGTCCCTTCGTTGTATATCAACTGACTGATATATTCCTTTTTCTTGTATCTCCCCTGATGATGTGATCATGACACGAAAGTTCACTTGGGAACTTATGGTGTTTCATTTCCCCATGAATTACAAGGCATGTATATGTAGAGAGAGAGAGAGAGAGAGAGAGAGAGAGAGAGAGAGAGAGAGAGAGAGAGAGAGAGAGAGAGAGAGAGAGAGAGAGAGAGAGGAGAAAAAGAGTGAGGGAAAATGCAGTTGCGATTAGCATTAAAGCCGCATCATCTTTTGCAATCCGTGTCTGTGTTTGCCTGCGTTCACGAGTATGGTCACGTCTGTGTGTGTGAGAGAGCGAGAGTCTACGTCTAACGTAGAGATGTCTAACCTTTCGCCAGCTAACGAAAATAATTCTTAACATTCGGTCACAAGCTACCGATTGACATTTACCAATAAGAAGACAATTATTCTTTGAGAACGACTTGGCCATTCATTTCATTACATTAGTTTTTCTTTCGCTCGGTCTTTTCAGTTCTACATTAACGAATGTGTATATAATCCTCGTCACTTTTTCTCGTATCATTTGATAACAGGTCCAGTAAATTTTCTGAGGCCCTGGTGTGTTTTCAACGCTTCGGGAACTCATGGCAGATGACCTTCAAAAGCGAGAATGTTAAATATGAATAATTGACTGGCGTGACAAAATGCCATTACTTCCTGAAGACTACGATAACTGTTGCTTTTAATTATTCAGAGCGACGCATCTCTCAGGTTCCAGGCGAAACACAGATTGACTCAACGAATGTCTTTTACCTTATTGTTGACCGGAAGGGATTGGGTTCTACATGAGATGGAATTTAGGAAGGTGTGTGTGTGTGTGTGTGTGTGTGTATGTGTGTGTGTGTTGAAGGTGAAGACATCGAATACAACGAACGAGTAAAGGATAAGAATATAGACTCTCTATTAGGAAGATGGTACATTATAAAAGACAGGCTTTTAACTTCCTCCAAGAGTCGCAAATACTTTCCCTTTCCTCTACTTCTTTTCCTTTCATATTCCTCTCTCTATATGAATTAAGGCCCGGCCTTGATGTGGGCTCTTGTTCGTGACTGGAGCCTCCAACGTCAAGAGAAAATCTAGGATGCTACCTAGTTATTTATTGAGAAAGAGGCGGAGTGTGAGTCCAGAGGCAAATAATGGGGGTCTAGAAAGGGAATGACAGTCAGTTCTGGGAACAAGTTTGCGCGTCTTTAACAACAAAGTATTATGACAAATTTTACTGTCTGCACAGCGCATCAGGTGTCAAAGAAAATTTGGCTCACGGAAGAACTGATGCTGTTCTGTAAGCTTCAACTGAGTGTACTTTAGAGGGAAAGGAATCGGTTAAAGATAAACATATGCAAGACATTGACACTCTTCTCGAAGTATAGATAATTCAACTCAGCTATGTTGTCCCTCCTCTTAACCTCGTATATTTGTACCATGTCTTTGCTCTTATGTATGTATAAACACACACACACACTTACACACACACACACACACACACACTAGCCTCAGGCAGGTGCCTATTCACTGACCAGTCCCGAGGGGATGATAAACACTTGGGTCGGGTATGGGCTGACTGCCACGCCCAGGATTCGAACCTATGCCAGCCCGTCTGCGGGCAGGCCTATGTGTCTGACACATGGTCAGTAACGCTAAACACTACACCACCGAGGGTAGTGCGTCATTACCTTGAAGTCAGCAACTAGAAATATATCACCGCGAGTAAATTACTTCACTCCCGTCACCCGAAAGTATATCTTGAGCTGATCTTCAGTTTCCATCATATACATCCAAACCTCAGCTGTAAACATAACTTACGTGGATTCAACTGAAACATGAATACGTACATGCATATACCTGTATATATGAATATCTTACCTGACCATCCTGTCCCAGGGGTCTCTTCTATCCTTATGAGGTTCCTGCAGCACTTAGGAAGCCAGTCACGTCCACTGGACCACAGGTCATAAAGTATTTTGACGTAGTGTGTGCGACCATGTGCAGAAAGTGTAAGGCTATTGGGTGGTAAGTGCTCGGTGTCTTGACGGTAGTTGCATAATGGACATGAAAGGTCTTGGGATGGGTTGAAATGGTGTTTGTAGAGATGTGGTGATGGGTGATGTTCAGAAAGTAGGAGGGAAAGTGTGACTCGTATTTGTCTGGGGAGTGTGGTCTTTGACGAGCGTAGGTCTGGTGGGTTGAAGTTTAAGATGAAGACTGGAAGTCGGGTGCTTAGTGCCTGTCAGTTTATTTTAGTGTGTATGTGTTATGTCAGTGATCTGTGAGTAGAAGTTACTGAAGTGTGAGGCAACTTCATGGTCGGCCGCCATGCAAGAGTCATTTACACTGGCTTCACCTTTAAGACACTTAAATTCCACAATGGAGTTCCACGAGGAGCAGTTCTCTCCCTAACTCTCTTCGATCGATTGCTACACCATCTCCAATTACCTCAGGCATTCCTCAACATGAAGGTCCTTCCATGTGCAGACGACTTCATAGTCACAACACAACACCCTGACACAGCAATAGCAACATCAAACACGTAGAGCTCCACATTACACAACTGGATCAATGGCTCAGCCAAAACAGAATGTCTGCATCTCACAGAAGTCTTCAATCACTCTCTTTACCACAGAAGGACATGAATCCAGCAAACCCCTTCCAGTCACTTTGAATGGACAGTCTCTCTCTCTCTCTCTCACTGAGCAAAACAGTAATCATTCTAGACATTAAATACGACACACATACAGCATTCACTCCCCACGTCAACAGCTTGAACGCAAAAGGAACACACACACACAGTAAATGCCCCTCAGAACACTCACTGGCACCAGACTCAGACAAGAGAAAGAATCCCCCAACATCCTATATAAACAATTCATCCGCTCCACCTTAAACTACGCCTCACCTGCCTGGTCTCCCACGTCCTCAGATACAAAAATAACAAAACTGCAAACCGCAAAAAAAGAAAAATTATGCACTCAGAGCAATCACAAGCTGCCTCGTATTCTAAGAATATCTGTGACATTGGTGGTGGTAATTTTTTTTTTTTCCTTGTAACATAATTCAGGGAATTTTAGGAAAAGCTCAGTAGTTTAGATGTCAGGTAAGTCTAGGAATCAACTTTTATATTCATGAAAGTCTTTGCCTCAGATGACGTATCCCACAGCAAGATGTAATGTTCTTTTTAAGTATACATCATATGAATGATAAAGAAGGGAGCTGGACAGGCCAAAAGACTCATCAAAATAGATAAAGTGAAAATGAAATATAACTCCGTCATACTTGGCTATGTAAATGTACATTTGAGTTCCGAGAACCGTGCAAAATGTGAGCCACAGAGGACAATGGCCCTCCATGACAGCTAGTAATTGGTGAATCGCGATATATTGTATTGCTTATATTTGCATGCATACACTGTACAGATACGTATAGTTCCATGCATACATATAACCACATCTACATACGTATATACAACCCTAGCCATAAACCCCACCACACCAACCATTCCATCCTTCACCACCTACGCCACATCCACCACACCACCGCTCTCTCCTTCCTCACCCGGTACACCCAGCACTGACATAGTTCACCCAACACTGCTATGGTACACCCTGCATTACTATGGTACACCCAGCTCTACCATGGTACACCCACTACTACCATGGTACGTCCACTGCCACCATGGTACGCCCAGCACTGCTATGGTAACCCCCCCTTCCCCTTTCTTCAAGCACCACTTCACTCCCACAACCATAGACACACAGATACATCTCTCTCTCTCTCTCTCTCTCTCTCTCTCTCTCTCTCTCTCTCTCTCTCTCTCTCTCTCTCTCTCTCTCTCTCTCTCTCTCTCTCTCTCTCTCTCTCTCTCTCTCTCTCTCTCTCTCTCTCTCTCTCTCTCTCTAACCATACCATGATAACCCCGACATTACCACTGTCCCCCACAGTACCACCACAGTGTACCCACACTGCACATCGTCAGCCATACCACCACCACTACACCACTGTGGCACACCACAGTGGCCTGTCTCACTCCACACTCCACCTCCGACCGCTCGTAATGGACGATGCCCCTTCTCTCCCTCCGCCATACCTCATTACCGCTGTTCCCCCAGCAGATTCACCCTTCTCAGTCCCTCCTAGACACAGCCATGATCCTCTTTCATACCACCCTGTTACCTCTCTTGACCACCTCCGTTGTGGTGTCATAGTGAGATCTCTCTCCGCTCCCCTTCCCCTATCATAAACATGTCATACCATCACAACACCCATTTCCTCCTTTCACCATCTCCTCTGGATCACCACAGTCCTCTCCTTCACCCTCCTTTTTGCACTATCATTGTACATTCTCACTCCATCACTCACCACCCTACACTGAATACACACGAATATTCTCCCCAAGTATAGGAGATATATGCATAATGGCATTCATAACACCAGGTCCCAGATGGGAGATTGAAATTAATGCTAAAACAATATAGATTGTTTTGCCTTGCATCACTTAGAATCAGAGCTTACCAAAGAATGATTCAAAGACACATTGTGGAATATCTTGTTGGCAACTATTTCATAAACGATGGCCAGCGTGGATTTGTATACCAGGACACAAACGTAACTACGAGCTCAGTCCAGTCACAAACACAAAACTATTTGGAAGGTAGAAAAAAAAATGGAAAACTGATTTTTCTACATTTTGCTAACGAATGTGATGAAATAAACTACAGAGTGTTATCAGAGAAACAGTCGGGACAAAACATAAAAGGTAAACTGTTACAATGGATTATAAAGTTTTTACCAACAGAATATTCAGAGTGGCAACAAATGGATGCTTGTCTGACAATGGTGTTTCAGCGAAAGCACCGCAAGGAACAAGGATTTCTTTTTCTTTTTAGCTGAAACGGCACACCCAGCTGAGTCTCTAATCAAGACCATTCCATTAACGCTATATATATATATATATATATATATATATATATATATATATATATATATATATATATATATATATATATATATATATATATATATATATATATATATATATATATATATATATATATATATATATATATATATATATATGTTGGAAAGGATCACAGTTTTGCGCGTGATCAAGATATTCCTATGAGTCTGCGGGGAAAATGAAACACGAAAAGTTCCCAAGTGCACTTTCGTGTAATAATCACATCATCAGGGTGACACAAGAGAGAAATATTACAGCCAGTTGATATACACCGAAGAGACGAAGCTAGGACGCCATTTGGTAAACATGCGATTGTCCAAGGTATGTATATATGCGTGTGTGGGCGTTCATGTATATACATATGTATGTGGGTGGGTTGGGCCATTCTTTCGTCTGTTTCCTTGCGCTACCTCGCTGACGCGAGAAACGTCGATTAAGTATAATGATATATATATATATATATATATATATATATATATATATATATATCATTATATCTAATCGACGTTTCTCTAACCTGAGCCAGGTACCCATTTTATCGACCAACTACTAGGGGTGGGTGGACGTACAGATGGGTTGAGTGTCGACCGACCGCTGTAACTAGGATCCGAACCTATGCGCTCGACCCTGGGCGGCCCGGGAAGGCATCATAGTCAGAAACGCTAACCGCTAAACCATTCTTTCAAATTACGATTTCAGAAATAGACGGGGATGTAGGAGAGAGTGTACAGTCAGGTGTTCTGCAGTTGATACGAAAGTAAAACAATGGGATCAGAAGGATAAGAAAAAAAAACAGAACAAGACCTGGATATAATCAATGAAGGACAACTGGAAGAAAGAAGTCATGGAAGGTCTTCATTGCAATGGTCCAAGAGAGGAAGAAACAGAGGGCGAAGAAAACGTCAGACACCTGAGGAGTTATTGCAAATGAGAAACTGGAATTCAAGAAGCATAGTCATGAGAGAGCGCCTTCAGAGCTGATAAATGAGTGGTATGATAATGAGAACTTCCACAACAAGAAACAGAGCTAATGATGATAATGTTTATGAAGTATGATAACTTGAATGAATTCATAAGAAGGAAAAACTGTACGGGCACCATGGAAACAGATGGAAAATTCATAAGAAGGAAAAGTGTATAAGCATCTTGGAAACAGATGAAAATAAAGAAGTTGAACAGCAAAACGGAAACACCTCACAAGCAAGACTCTTGATGTGAAACAAATGAACTACCACGACAACGCCTAGAACTTACAACCTATAAAGACAAAGAGAAAGATACATGACGATATTTGCGTAGCATCAAAGTAGAAGACATGAAAAGAATATCTTAAATATAGAGGCATTTGTCATTGTAGGAGATACAAAACTATCAATTCCTGAACATATCAAAAAAAAATATCAGATAGAAATATACGATTGTATCGCAACCAAAGTTGGAAAAAGTATTTGTTTCGATACCGAGAGAGATGAAAAGTATATATATATATGGAAAAAATACAAAAACATTTAGAAAAAGAAAACTGCGTTCATGAGAAAAACTGCAAAAACATTAATAAAAAAAATGGGAACTACATTCATGGTTGAAATCAATCGCTGCTACACCCTGCACTGACAGCCATCCAAGAGTCGTGGAAGCGGAGAGAAACAGCATAGCACAACAAGCAAGACATACAGCAAGCGCTGACCTACAGCCTTGCCACTCTGACCAAAGCTCATCCTAGGTACTCGTAGGTTAGATAGGTACTCCTTGACCTGCTTGAGTTACCCTCAACCATTCCCACATAGTGACCCTCCCCTTCCTCGTCCAGCAACCCTAGCCTCTCCCCACACGACAGCCTTCTGGCCATTTGCACCCAACCCATTTCCATAACCATCTCCGACACTACTACCATCATCATCTCCACCACCACAACCATCATCACCATTCCGACTATCACCATTACCACTATCCCCATCACCATCACCCCCATCACCCCACTCATCTCTCCTCACCCTGTATCACCTCTATCAGCACTGCACATCAGGGAGAAGTCATTTACATGGTCCCGGGATCCGGAACCTTCGTCAGCCACGTTCATGGTACCGGGAAACCGGAACCTTCGTCAGGTACGTACATAGCACCGGAACCAAGACCTTCGTCAGGCACGTACATGGTACCAGAAACCAGGACCTACATCAAGCACGTATAAAATACCAGGCTTCAGAACCAAGTACAGTCACCTTACTGGCCCAGGACAGCAACGATCCGTGAGAAAAAAAAAATGACTGCTTTCCCCCTCACCCAGCGAGCCCGAGAAGTGAAGAGAAAAAGAGAGATTTCCACATTTTTTGAGATGCTGAGATTACCGGAGACGTGGCGTCCTGTATTGGCTAAAAAACTGTGAATCTGCGAAATGAGCTCCAGGTGACTTTTCCAGCCGTGTTTGAAGTCAGTGTCAGCTGATATTACCGTTGCCACTAGAGACGTGGATTTCATTGCATGAAATGAAAAGTGCATATTCAACACATCCTCAGTATCGGTTAAACATGTAATAATGATGATTATATATATATATATATATATATATATATATATATATATATATATATATATATATATATATATATATATATATATATATATATATATATATATACATATATATATGGTTGTTAAATTCTTCATGGATGGGGTGGTTAGGGGGTAAATGCAAGAGTCTCGGAGAGAGGGGCGAGTATGCAGTCTGCTGGAGATGAGAGGGCCTGGAAAGTGAGTCAGTTGTTGTTCGCCGATGATACAGCACTAGTGGCTGACTCGAGCGAGAAACTGCAGAAGTTGGTGACTGAATTTGGAAAAGTGTATGAAAGGAGAAGGTTAAGAGTAAAGGTGAACAAGAGCAAGGTTATTTGGTTCAGTAGGGTTGAGGAACAAGTAAATTGGAATGTAAGCTTGAATGGAGAAAAATTGGAGGAAGTGAAGTGTTTTAGATATCTGGAATGGACTTGCCAGCGAATGGAAACATAAAAGCGGAAGTAAGTCATAGGGTGGGAGGACGAAGGTTCTGGTAGTGATGAAGAATGTGTGGAAAGAGAGATCACTATCTAGGTAAAGCAAAAATGGGTATGCTTGAAGGAATTTTAGTTCCAACAATGTTATATGGTTGCAAGGCATGGGCTGTAGATGGGTTGGGTGGAGGAGGGTGGATGTGTTGGAAATGAAATGTTTGAGGACAATATATGGTGTGAGATGGTTTGATCCAGCACGTGATGAAAGGGTAATAGAGATGAGAGGTAATAGAAAGAGTGTGGTTGAGAGAGGATAAGAAGGTGTGTTGAAATGGTTTGGACATATGAAGAGAATGAGTGAGAAAAGGTTGACGAAGAGGTGGAGGTAACAAGGAAGACTGGGAGACCAAATTGTGGATGGAACGGTGGAGTGAAAAAGATTGTGAGCGATCGGAGCCTAAACAGCCAGGAGGGTGAGAGGCATGCAAGGAATTGAGTGAATTGGAGCGATGTGGTATATCGGAGTCGACGTGCTGTCTGTTAACCAAACCAGGGCATGCGAGACGTCTTGGGTAAACCATGGAAAGGTCTGTGGAGCCTGGATGTGGATAGAGAGGTGTGGTTTCGGTGCATTGCACATGAAAGCTAGAGACTGAGTGTGAACGAATGTGGCCTTTTTTTGTCTGTTTCCTGGCGCTACCTCGCTAACGCGAGGGACGGCAATCAAGTATCATAATAATGATTATAATGAAAAATAAAGTAAGCCACATAAGCATATGAGGCAATGATATCAGTAAAACCGCTGGAAAATTAAACACAAGCTCCAAGCTTTCAATTATATTCCATGCCATTTTTGAGGATACAGGGTCAATATAAACATGAGAATATATACAATCCAGACTTCACCACGGCTGAGGAAACATGGAATAGCTGGTCTGAGAAATATGGAATGGTTTATCAGAACGGTAAAGTGACCTGTCCATCTACCAGGCAAAAGAATGTCAGGTCAGCTACTGCATTCTTAGTATTGCCTCATTTCAACAGAGAATTCACTAAGATATTATCTAATTCATACATTCTTTCATCAATGTTGATAGTGCTGTCAACTTTGATAAGAGAGGATACAACAGTAAGCCTTTCCATGAGTGACACACAAGGTTAAACAGTTTTTGACTCCCCCCACTCCTTAATTCATTGGATGTAGATAATCTTCGACATGTTTGAATATTGCGTTTGATTCTGAGGATATCCTTACAGAATATTTATGCTGTTGAATTATCCTCTTTAAAGATTGACCCGTTCGGCCAATATACATCTTATTACAAACTTTACATGGGCTGTTCTTTATAAAGGAATTCCACACGATGTTATCATACTTAAAAAAAACGTATCTGTTAAGATAACTAAGTTGTCTTGCAATAACATACTTGATCACTTTCTTGATTTAAGAAATCAAGTTCGCAAATGCTTAAGGCCTTAAGAAACATACCCGTAAAAGTAGGAATTTTGACAGAATCAAAATGATTCGAGAAATGATGACAGAGAATGCACCAACTTGAGTAGGTTTTCCATAAACCTTGAAGATAAGACGTCTGTCTGGTGTCTCAGATGGACAATGCCGTACCATAAACATCAACACAAAAAAAACCATAATTCAGTTAATTCCATAACCATAATTCAGCTCCCTAAGAACATTTAATGATATCAGACTTGATTAAATGAATCTCTTGGTATCCTTTAAAAGCAATTCATCTGCTCCACCCTAAACTACGCCTCACCTGTCCAGTCATCCACCGTGTCAAAAGATGACCTAAAGATGCCACAAATCACACAACATAGAACACTCCGAACATACACTGTCTGCCTTACAAACATAGAAATTCAGCGCCTACACATGGAAACAAAGTGATATCCGCACAGTCTCACCTCAGTACACGCTTGGCACTCATTTTCTTGATATAGCATTATGACTCGTCCCATCTAAACCTACTCTATATGCCATCACCAACCCCCAGGTAGAATATAAGGCATCCTTCTACCTCACACTTTAGCATCGTATACCAGTGAAGCTATGAGGTCATAAGACCACAGTGAGATCATGAGACCACAACGAGCCTGCCAGGCTTGTCCTGCAGAAATTATGAAAGTGAATGAGGCTGATCGAAGGCCGACTTACAACACACCACATTCACATTCGCGAAAACACAAGTCTATCTGTGAAATGCCTTCGTATAAAAATGCCATTGTGGCGAGCCGTGGGGAAGAACAGACAAGCGTTAAATTCAAAACAAGAAACCCATTTACCTCAAAAGCTTTATGGACAGAGGGAATATTGGCGTGTGATGGAAACATTGCTCTCCTCACTGCTTCCACTCTTCCTGCCTCGAGACAATCTTTTCGGCGGACATACAGACGACGCTGTTGCTCGAAGGAGGTTCGTGTATTTGAAGTACCTCGATTGAGGTTATGCTTTTGGCGGTGAACAGCACGAGTCTTTGTGTTCTAAAAAGAAAAAAAAAAAACAGGAAAGAAATATCCGTCTACAAATTAGTTTATATCTTGGGAGGAATAAATCGGTGTCAGTTCTCTCAGTATTGTACTCAGGAAGGGAAACCATCCTGTAGAAGGGTCCATGATAGTCTGCACTGAGGGAATAGTTATTGTATTTAGGGCTGGAGTTTACATTGTGCACTGAGGGAAAAGTAGTCGTAATTAGGGCTGGAGTTTACATTGTGCACTGAGGGAAAAGTAGTCGTAATTTGGGCTGGAGTTCACATTGTGCACTGAGGGAAAAGTAGTCGTAATTTGGGCTGGAGTTTACATTGTGCACTGAGGGAAAAGTAGTCGTAATTAGGGCTGGAGTTTACATTCTGCGCTGGAGGTAATGGTTATCGTATTTAGGGTTGGAGTTTACATCGTACACCGGGGGAAGATTTGCTGTATCTACGGCTGGAGTTTACATTGTGCACTGAGTGAAGCATTGTCATATTTAGCGTTGGAGTTTACATGGTGCACTGACGGGAAAAAATCATCGTATTTAGGGCTTGCAGTTTACAATATCATTCATGGGTTTCAAACAGCTGCATCTGTGAGCCAAGTCACTCGACTCACTTGTCAAATCAGTGTCCTCTTGAGATGCGGGATCGCCAGAGCCTCCACGCATGAAAACAATCTCCCATCAGGGAACACTGGCTGGTATTCACTCGTACCCAACAAAAGCATCACGAACCAGTTAACAACGACTCTCATCTCAAAGGAGAAGACTTAAACGCTCCGAAGCAGTGAAGAACCAAGAACCTGGTGTGTCACTGGGAGGTGGACACATTTGATCAGCTCTCGAACTCTCGTGAATTGGACGCTGAAGACTGTATACGACTGACTGTATGACAGTGTACATTACACTGTATCACATTACACTGTATCACATTACACTGTATCACATTCCTCGCCTCTTGATTGGGTTTAGATTCACCCAACAGCCTCACGACCTCACGGCAGTCGCTGTGTTGAATCCAGGGACATTATTTAGATTAACTAGCCAGAGTTAACATTTCAACAATAAGAGTTCAGTATTTTCAGTGGAGACTCCAGTATTGGATGCTACTTTGTTCATTGTGTTTCCTCTGAAGGAGTGCAATATCCGAGGTACCTGCAACGCTGAAGAATTATGTAACGTTCTGTGAAACTCGTGGAATAACATTTGACGCCGAGCGAATCTGACAGTGAACGTATATACGATGCGTAGAATAGATATGATAAGCGCACCTAAGATGTACAATAGCTCTAAGGTACACCAAGCTCTGTGTGTACTTGACTCTATGGTTGCACTTAACTATTGGGTGTGTTTTAAGGTGTACATTGCTCTAGGGTATATCTAAGGTGTACCTAACTCGAAGGTGTACGTGGCTCTGGAGTATACCTGCCTTTAGGGTGTACCTAACACATCTGTACGATGTGTCTGAATTAAGGTAAACATGGCTTAAACCATACCTAACACTAAGGTGTATCTGGGGTGTACATAGCATTACCTACAGGTACTGAAGTTGGTGTACAAGTGCATCCTCAGAGCCGAGCCTCACAACACAACGTTGACAACACACGCAACACAAGCAGCACATCCTCCCCACCCACCCTCTCACTGTGGTCACCAACACCCCATCAAAGGGACAAGGTGGACCAGAGTCTATCCCACGCGTTTTCTGTTTCCGATCATCCTGCAGCGGAGACAAGAAAATGGGATGCAAAATAGATACCTAGCTAGCTAGATAGATAGATAGACAGACGTAGATAGATATTGATAACAGATTGATTGGCAGCTAGGCAGACAGAGTGACAGATAGCTAGACAAAGAGAGAACAGGAGAGTGAAACGCGCAACGCACTCACACATATTGATCTCCATGGTTTAATGGTTAGCGTTACTGACCATGAGTCAGTTCGGGCTCGCATGGGTTCGAATCCTAAGTGTCGCAGTCATCTGACACCCAAGAAAGGTACCTATTTATCTTGGTGAATGAATAGGTACCTGGCTTAGGCCTGGGTGCGTGTGGTCACATAGGAGTAAAGACATGATCCACATACGATAAGTTAAGAGACGCGGCAACACGAGCGTGAAACTCGCTTCCCCATAACACACAAATGATAACATGAATGATAGTCTCTCTCTCTGTCTCTGTCTCTCTCTCTCTCTCTCTCTCTCTCTCTCTCTCTCTCTCTCACACACACACACACACACACACGTATGCTGAAACACACGCATGCACAATACATACCCACACAGGTCACTTGTTCCAAAGAAGAGCACACACATACACCCACGTATTCCAGAACATTCAGAGTGTAGCAGCAAACACGCCACGAAAGAAAACAACGAATACCCATCAACACAAAGCGTCCATTGACACAAGACCTGCAGCGCTCTATGAGAAAGTCTGCGGAGCGAACTAAGACAATGAAGAGGAAGAAGACAGAAAGACGTTTTTATTCGAAATAGACACTCAAAAAAAAGATATATTCGAAATAGACACTCAAGAAAAGACGTTTTTATTCGAAATGGACACTCAAGAAAACACATTTCTATTCGAAATAGACGCTCAAGAAAAGACGCTCTTATTCGAAATGGACACTCAAAAAAAAGACATATTCGAAATAGACACTCAAGAAAAGACGCTTTTCTTCGAAATGGACACTCAAAAAAAAAGATATATTCGAAATAGACGCTCAAAAAAAGACGTTTTTATTCGAAATGGACACTCAAGAAAACACATTTCTCTTCGAAATAGACACTCAAGAAAAGACGCTTTTATTCGAAATGGACACTCAAAAAAAAGATATTCGAAATAGACACTCAAAAAAAGACGTATTATTTCGAAATGGACACTCAAGAAAACACATTTCTCTTCGAAATAGACACTCAAAAAATGACGCTTTTATTCGAAATAGACACTCAAAAAAGACGTTTTCATTCGAAATAGACACTCAAGAAAAGACGCTTTTATTCGAAATGGACACTCAAAAAAAGACATTCGAAATAGACACTCTAAAAAAGACGTTTTTATTCGAAATGAACACTCAAGAAAACACATTTCTATTCGAAATAGACACTCAAGAAAAGACGCTTTTATTCGAAATAGACACTCAAGAAAAGACGCTTTTACTCGAAATGGACACTCAAAAAAAGACATTCGAAATAGACACTCAAGAAAAGACGCTTTTACTCGAAATGGACACTCAAAAAAAAAAGATATATTCGAAATAGACACTCAAAAAAAGACGTTTTTATTCGAAATGGACGCTCAAGAAAACACATTTCTATTCGAAATAGACACTCAAGAAAAGACGCTTTTATTCGAAATGCACACTCAAAAAAAAAAGATATATTCGAAATAGACACTCAAGAAAAGACGCTTTTATTCGAAATGGACACTCAAAAAAAAGATATTCGAAATAGACACTCAAAAAAAGACGTATTATTTCGAAATGGACACTCAAGAAAACACATTTCTCTTCGAAATAGACACTCAAAAAATGACGCTTTTATTCGAAATAGACACTCAAAAAAGACGTTTTCATTCGAAATAGACACTCAAGAAAAGACGCTTTTATTCGAAATGGACACTCAAAAAAAGACATTCGAAATAGACACTCAAAAAAAGACGTTTTTATTCGAAATGAACACTCAAGAAAACACATTTCTATTCGAAATAGACACTCAAGAAAAGACGCTTTTATTCGAAATAGACACTCAAGAAAAGACGCTTTTACTCGAAATGGACACTCAAAAAAAGACATTCGAAATAGACACTCAAGAAAAGACGCTTTTACTCGAAATGGACACTCAAAAAAAAAAGATATATTCGAAATAGACACTCAAAAAAAGACGTTTTTATTCGAAATGGACGCTCAAGAAAACACATTTCTATTCGAAATAGACACTCAAGAAAAGACGCTTTTATTCGAAATGCACACTCAAAAAAAAAAGATATATTCGAAATAGACACTCAAGAAAAGACGCTTTTATTCGAAATGGACGCTCAAAAAAAGACGTATTATTTCGAAATGGACACTCAAGAAAACACATTTCTATTCGAAATAGACACTCAAGAAAAAACGCTTTTATTCGAAATAGACGCTCAAAAAAAGACATTCGAAATAGACACAAAAAAAGACGTTTTTATTCGAAATAGACACTCAAAAAAGACGTTTTCATTCAAAATAGACACTCAAAAAATAAGACAGACGTTTCCACTCGTAAGGGAAGTATACACATGCAACATGAACACTAGATCGTCACTCCTCTGGACGCTAAAATTTAGCGGGAATAAAGAAAGCAAGGCAGGGACCAGCTGTTCAGACTACTCTATGAAAACCTGAGCGACATCTATAGTAATCACAGGGAACTCCATGGGTCAACATGGGTTCATTGCGTACATAATCGTACTCTGTTTCAGCATATTTCAGTATATTTCAGTACATTTCAGTCCATTTCGGTATATTTCTCGTTTCTCTTATGCCTTCGTGTACGCCACCACAGCTGGGACGCCAGTAGACCGCTAGAATAAGGGGGATTCCATTGTCATATACTGATGTGTCAGGATCTCCCCAGTGACAGAAGGGAAACACAATACCTCTGTCATTGTGAGTTGCTGACCCAACTACTATTATATGGCCTGGATCAAGCAATATGATATATATATATATATATATATATATATATATATATAAATATATATATATATATATATATATATATATATATATATATATATATATATATATATATATATATATATATATATATATCCCTGGGGATAGGGGATTAAGAATACTTCCCACGTATTCTCTGCGTGTCGTAGAAGGCGACTAAAAGGGGAGGGAGCGGGGGGCTGGAAATCCTCCCCTCTCGTTTTTTTTTTTTTTTTCCAAAAGAAGGAACAGAGGGGGCCAGGTGAGGATAGTCCAAAAAAGGCCCAGTCCTCTGTTCTTAACGCTACCTCGCTAACGCGGGAAATGGCGAATAGTTTAAAAGAAAAAAAAAAAAAAAAAATATATATATATATATATATATATATATATATATATATATATATATATATATATATATATAAAGAGAAGAGAGAGGCATTTGGACGATTTTTGCAGGGAAAAAATACAATTGAGTGCGAGAAGTATAAAAGAAAGAGACAGGAGGTCAAGAGAAAGGTGCAAGAGGTGAAAAAAAGGGCAAATGAGAGTTGGGGTGAGAGACTATCAGTAAATTTTAGGGAGAATAAAAAGATGTTCTGGAAGGAGGTAAATAGGGTGCGTAAGACAAGGGAGCAAATGGGAACTTCAGTGAAGGGCGTAAATGGGGAGGTGATAACAAGTAGCGGTGATGTGAGAAGGAGATGGAATGAGTATTTTGAAGGTTTGTTGAATGTGTCTGATGACAGAGTGGCAGATATAGGGTGTTTTGGTCGAGGTGGTGTGCAAAGTGAGAGGGTTAGGGAAAATGATTTGGTAAACAGAGAAGAGGTACTAAAAGCTTTGCGGAAGATGAAAGCCGGCAAGGCAGCAGGTTTGGATGGTATTGCAGTGGAATTTATTAAAAAAGGGGGTGACTGTATTGTTGACTGGTTGGTAAGGTTATTTAATGTATGTATGACTCATGGTGAGGTGCCTGAGGATTGGCGGAATGCGTGCATAGTGCCATTGTACAAAGGCAAAGGGGATAAGAGTGAGTGCTCAAATTACAGAGGTATAAGTTTGTTGAGTATTCCTGGTAAGTTATATGGGAGGGTATTGATTGAGAGGGTGAAGGCATGTACAGAGCATCAGATTGGGGAAGAGCAGTGCGGTTTCAGAAGTGGTAGAGGATGTGTGGATCAGGTGTTTGCTTTGAAGAATGTATGTGAGAAATACTTAGAAAAGCAAATGGATTTGTATGTAGCATTTATGGATCTGGAGAAGGCATATGATAGAGTTGATAGAGATGCTCTGTGGAAGGTATTAAGAATATATGGTGTGGGAGGCAAGTTGTTAGAAGCAGTGAAAAGTTTTTATCGAGGATGTAAGGCATGTGTACGTGTAGGAAGAGAGGAAAGTGATTGGTTCTCAGTGAATGTAGGTTTGCGGCAGGGGTGTGTGATGTCTCCATGGTTGTTTAATTTGTTTATGGATGGGGTTGTTAGGGAGGTAAATGCAAGAGTCCTGGAAAGAGGGGCAAGTATGAAGTCTGTTGGGGATGAGAGAGCTTGGGAAGTGAGTCAGTTGTTGTTCGCTGATGATACAGCGCTGGTGGCTGATTCATGTGAGAAACTGCAGAAGCTGGTGACTGAGTTTGGTAAAGTGTGTGGAAGAAGAAAGTTAAGAGTAAATGTGAATAAGAGCAAGGTTATTAGGTACAGTAGGGGTGAGGGTCAAGTTAATTGGGAGGTGAGTTTGAATGGAGAAAAACTGGAGGAAGTGAAGTGTTTTAGATATCTGGGAGTGGATCTGTCAGTGGATGGAACCATGGAAGCGGAAGTGGATCATAGGGTGGGGGAGGGGGCGAAAATTTTGGGAGCCTTGAAAAATGTGTGGAAGTCGAGAACATTATCTCGGAAAGCAAAAATGGGTATGTTTGAAGGAATAGTGGTTCCAACAATGTTGTATGGTTGCGAGGCGTGGGCTATGGATAGAGATGTGCACAGGAGGATGGATGTGCTGGAAATGAGATGTTTGAGGAAAATGTGTGGTGTGAGGTGGTTTGATCGAGTAAGTAACGTAAGGGTAAGAGAGATGTGTGGAAATAAAAAGAGCGTGGTTGAGAGAGCAGAAGAGGGTGTTTTGAAATGGTTTGGGCACATGGAGAGAATGAGTGAGGAAAGATTGGCCAAGAGGATATATGTGTCGGAGGTGGAGGGAACGAGGAGAAGAGGGAGACCAAATTGGAGGTGGAAAGATGGAGTGAAAAAGATTTTGTGTGATCGGGGCCTGAACATGCAGGAGGGTGAAAGGAGGGCAAGGAATAGAGTGAATTGGAGCGATGTGGTATACAGGGGTTGACGTGCTGTCAGTGGATTGAATCAAGGCATGTGAAGCGTCTGGGGTAAACCATGGAAAGCTGTGTAGGTATGTATATTTGCGTGTGTGGACGTGTGTATGTACATGTGTATGGGGGGGGGGGTTGGGCCATTTCTTTCGTCTGTTTCCTTGCGCTACCTCGCAAACGCGGGAGACAGCGACAAAGTATAAAAAAAAAAAAAAAAAAAAAAAAAAAAATATATATATATATATATATATATATATATGTGTGTGTGTGTGTGTGTGTGTGTGTGTGTGTGTGTGTGTGTGTGGTCAGTTTGTGGTTTTCAGTTTCTCACTGTAACGCAGTTCTCTTATATCTGGTACCAGTTTGCCTTACCCTCCTCTAAACCTCCTTCTATTTGTTCATCGTAATCCTCTTAGCTGGGTGACGACACCCGAGAATCCTATTGTAACTCTGGAACAACATTATATGAACAATTCCCTGGACATTTCCTTATCCTAGTTTATTAACATCGATCTCAGTATCCTAATTACCAATTCTGGCGACCATCTAAACACAGCGTCCACTCCAGCCAGAGTCGACATATATATAGAGTGCGCTGTGTATGCGCGCATACCACAGGTCGTGAGCTAGAGAGAATGACTGCCACAACGAGCATATTTTCAACCACACAAATTCCACATCCCCGCGACATTTCTCCCTTACCACACAGCCTCGTTCTGGAGGGCAATATCCCATGCTATTCTACCTGGGGTAATCTCTCCCTCCATCATCTTTGATAAGCTTTTCTGAACTGTTATGATGGGTTCCTGGGCCACACGGGCCGCGCCTTTAATGTTAGTCTTTCGTTCCCCACCACCGTAAATGGTCGCCTCTTCCTGGGGGAAAACCCCTTAACGAAAAGAATGTTGGAGGTAACCGAGTCTAATGTAGTCTTGGCTGATGATTATTCTCTTCACTGGCATAATGATTTGTTCGTTTTGGGAAATGTGAATCCGTTTTGAAAGTGTTATATCTAAAGATGGCTTTGCCTTAATGGGCCTCAGAATGGTCAGGAGGCAAGGTGGTTTGGGAAAAGATGATGACTTAAAGAGAAGAAAATACGTATATATATATATATATATATATATATATATATATATATATATATATATATATATATATATATATCATACAAACCTTCCCCATATCCTACCGGTAGCATTCCCGCCTGTGGCACAGGAGTCCCGGGTTCGATCCTGGCTGTTGGAGGTTTGTATGTTCAATGAAGATGCGCGTTCATATGCGCTTTATTCGTGTATATATATATATATATATATATGTATATTGTGTAATTTTTTCAAAGAGACTCGTGTACCTAGACACTTCATTAAGAGTCGATACTGTGACACCTGTAGATCACAAGTGTTGACATCAGGTGAACGAGAGGTTTTTCGGTAAGGCCTGACAGGTGAGACGCCCAGAGGAGACACACACATTCCTGGTACCTGCAACCTCCCAGAACTTATGTCTTTGCCTCAAAAGAGATGAGGAAAAGGAAGGCAGGGAAACGGCGCTTAACGAAGAGAAAGGGAGGGAGAGCACACAAAGAAGACAACAGCAGTGAGTTTAATTGCTCCTAAGAATCTGAATCATCTTACTCATTATGGGGTATTTGTTTAGGTAAGACTGAACTCAAGCCTCGAAGAGACTCGTGTTCCCTTATATAATTGGCTCGTGCATAACTATCTTGACCTCTGACCTGTACCCTCATTCTTGGAAAGGGGTTCTTGATGAAGCAGATAATGTCATTTTACGTTCCTTTTACTTACTACTTAGTCTTCCTCTCTAGTGATATTCAAGTTGTACTTACACTGTCTGAAGGAAGTTGGGAATGACTTATAGAACAGAACTGTCCTCAGCTCAACCATTACACTGATGGACAATTAGTAGCATTACTGTCAACAGATGTATGTATTTGTGAGAATCTGTCATGGGCACTTGCACATTCTGGTGACAGAAATAGGTAAGATAAGAAACACTAAGATGAGAAAAGATTTGAACATTACATCTGTATAGAAATAGCAGAATAACAATCTAAGGTGGCAGGTCCTAACACAAAGAATGGAAGGCACGAAATATTCGAAGGAGTATCTGAACTGGACCTCTGGAGAGATGGCCAGCAGGACGTCCTGAAATGGAATGGATTGAAGGCATCAATAACTCGCTTGAAAGGAGAAGGAAGACGTTGGAAGTTAAAGAAAACAGAGAGCACGAAAACAGGAAATAGGAACCCGGCGACTTAGAGACTTTGAAAGTTTATCTGGGGTTCGGTGGGAAAGAAAATGAGATCTGCATATTCTAGACACAAAGTTATTGTTATGATAATGCAGTAGATGCATTAAAAGATGTTATTAGACATGGAGGAGATGGGAGACATGTCTATGAAATCATTCGTTGTATATGATGCCGTGTCGATATACGTTGCCCATGGAATTTAGCCTTGTCAGTTCAGACACAAGCCTTATACTCGCTTATCATAGACTCTCGTGAAAAGCCGGAGTATCGAATACTATGGGATAGAATTCTTGTGTCGGGAGGTATATATATATATATATATATATATATATATATATATATATATATATATATATATATATATATATATATATATATATATATATATATATATATCTTTCAAACTATTTGCCATTTCCCGCATTAGCGAGGTAGCGTTAAGAACAGAGGACTGGGCCTTTGAGGGAATACCCTCACCTGGCCCAATTCTCTGTTCCTTCTTTTGGATTATTTAAAAAAAAACGAGAGGGGAGGATTTCCAGCCCCCCGCTCCCTCCCCTTTTAGTCGCCTTCTACGACACGCAGGGAATACGTGGGAAGTATTCTTTCTCCCCTATCCCCAGGGAATATATATATATATATATATATATATATATATATATATATATATATATATATATATATATATATATGTGTGTGTGTGTGTGTGTGTGTGTGTGTGTGTGTGTGTGTGTAGATATGACGATCACACTTGTCCGAGTTCATACAATTATATTTAACATGTAATTTTTCTATGCATGTGGCACGACATGTTTCATGGAGACAATCCACCTCAGCAGGTGCAAATACTTAGTTATGTAAATCCCAACATCACACTTGAGTCCCGCCGTCCAACACCAATTTGTAACAGACCAACCACTGTCCGCTTTGTCTGGCAGTAACCGTTGTAAGGGAGAGTGATTAAAGGGGGGTCACGTGGCGGGGGTTGACCTGGGTAGCTGGGTGTGTCTTGAACTACTTTTTTAATGTTTTCGTATTTTGTCAATTCTCTCATAATGATCTGGATAATGCTAGGATGAGCTTTA
Source organism: Panulirus ornatus (assembly GCF_036320965.1). Classification (NCBI taxonomy): domain Eukaryota; kingdom Metazoa; phylum Arthropoda; class Malacostraca; order Decapoda; family Palinuridae; genus Panulirus; species Panulirus ornatus. The sequence goes on from NC_092251.1 coordinate 12,048,064, forward strand.
GAATTGCCTGGGGACGAATCAAAGTTCTTAGCACTAGCATTCATTGACGTTACGTGTAGCATAATCAGCAGAGGTGTAGAGAATAAAGGGATTTTCAAGATCTATGGGGTGATCATTTTCATGACAATGTTTAGCGATCGCATTTTTGCGGTCATTCTCGCGTACTGCAGTACGCTGGGATGACTCCATGTTTGGAGCACTGCTCTCACATCTTGGGTGGTTCTAGCTCTGCATCCTTACTTGACAGAGTTGAGTCAAAAGCTATCTGACATATAGATTATGCCAGGATAACTTTAGAACTTGACTCCCTTGCTCCTACGCCGCAATGTTGGTTTGCTTTTCCTCTTCTATAGGTATCATTTTGGTTTTTGTTCCCTAGAGCTGGCTGCTTGTGTGCCCCCACTACTCGGTAGACCACGCAATACTCGGTAAGCTGCTGCGTCACGTGATTACTGTATGGCCGATGGTAACTCTCGCGTGGGCCGTTTTGATAACTGTTTCCTCCCCTATATCTCAAAGCTTTGGAACATTCTATTTTAATATGTCTTTCCCAATAACTATGACCTGACACGTTTTAAAAGACAGGTTTTTCGCTTCCTCCAAAATTTGAAAATGCTTTGCATTGCCTCCTCTTTACCCTTTCAGAATCCTCTCTGTATTTCAGTGAAGGCCCGGCCTTGATGTGGGCTATTGCCCGTGAGTGGAGCCTCTGACGTAAAAGAAATACATACATACATACAGTTATCCTCAAAATCTAAAACGCAAAAGTTACCATAACCGAAATAGATTAGCCATACGAAAGAGCCAGACCTTCTTGCAAAGGCACCACTCCTTCAGATATGAAGAAGGAAAAAAAATCCACCCATTGAAATATCAAAGAAACAAGAGAAAGAAATCAGAGATGATTGGCACCGCCAAAAAAAAAAAAGAAAATAATAATCTTTTTTTTCCTGGCTTTAAAATTTTCTGCCCTTGAAGTTCTCCCTGCTGGGCCTCCACTGATCACCCAGCACGTCACCTACAGATCAGCCTATCGCCGCCACCGCCACGCCTTCATTATGTTAAGTGCACAAGTCCACTGCCTTTCTTTTCATTTTTTTTTTCCCCGGAGATATTGGCTGAGCTCAGATTTTTTTTTTCCCCTGCAATTAGTTATCTTAAACCACTCTTATATTTTTCTTTCTTTCTTTGGGATGGGGCTTTTAAGTAAATGGTGACGTTATATAAAACTGCCGATTTCTATACACTCTTTTGTTTTGGTATTACGATCTGCTTCCCATAAGACTAGAGGGCTATATAGATCCCAGAATTAATATCCTTCTGAGCAGCTGATGATAGTAAAGTCTGCTTTCCTAAATTCTGTGTGTGTGTGTGTGTGTGTGTGTGTGTGTGTGTGTGTGTGTGTGTGTGTGTGTGTGTGTGTGTGTGTGACTTACTCAACTGACTGACTCGTTCCCACTGTTTTTGTGATGAGACAGGAGGATGAGCCGTTATGGTTCCACCTTGCCACAAGGGGAGAAGCAGCGGGTATTCTGTCTCCACTCCCAAATCTCCCACTTCATGAAGGCTTTCCGACTTTCACAAGACGTTTCTATGGACACCTGTGGGAGCATGAAGTAATTCCCCTCTGTACTTTAATCTCATCTAAACCTTTTCAACCAACATGGCCTTGAGTTAGGCAGGCTTTTGTTCGAGTTATGCCTTTAGTTCTATGAGAAAATAATGGATGGTAATGCAGAGTCTAACTTTAACTGCAGAAGCAAGCAATGTTCTTTTTCTTTTGAGTCAGAAAACCTCACAGGATGATGAAGCTGGTACAACAGTTATGCATGTATATATGATACACTGATGCATATGTATACCGGATACACCAGTACACATATATACAGGATACAACAGTACACATATATACAGGCTACACCACTACACATATATAC